>NW_005187478.1:996922-1005263 GCF_000239375.1 Pundamilia nyererei | reverse complement strand
TATATATATATATATATGTGTGTATATATATATATATATATGTGTATGTATATATATATGTCCTGTTTAAAAGATAGTGTTTTAATATGGAATACATTTATTTTGAAAATCTTAAATGCTGTTATGTGTTGAATGTAGTTTGACATTGCATTTCCGTCCGTGTTTCCATTACTCTACATGATCGCTTGAGTTTTAGGCTAAATGCTTCCAGACATTACAAACGTGTCTGTAACTCTGACTGAGAGTTCTTCACTGAGCAGGTGCTCGCTGTCACACAGCTGCTTCCCCCCGTGGGCCGCGCTGCCTCTGCCCTGACAAACTAATTAAAGAGAAACTGTCGTAAACGTAGCCTTTCACTCACTGGTATAAAGCCGTTTCAGTGACGGAGCAGAGAAAGTGCAATCTGCACCCACGCCTAGATATTGAAATTTTTAACATTCCTGCACTTTGACGCCGCGCACCATGAAATTAAATACAGAATGAAACTTTGGTGGTAGGTGGAGAAGGTTGGTACAGAACAACAGTTACACTGTCCGACAACTAATCCTATAACATGAGCCAACCCGATTTTTTCAACCGCACGCTTCTTCCTGTATAAATGAGCCATTTGTCCTGCCTCTCTGCTGCTGTGAAAACCAACTGCAGTATTTATGACTTCTTTCGTCATTTTTAAACCACCCCGTTCTGTTTCCGTCGTCGTCTCTCAGTTCTTCTATTTACAGTAGAAAGGTCTGCGTTCCTCTAATGAGCAGAGGGAAAAATAAATCAATGGTGTTTTCTCTGTTTTATTGATCCCATCACAGCTGGAAGCTGATCATTGGAACCTGATAGCAGTTCATTGAATCTGCTTCTTTCAAACAAAAACAAAACCCCTTCTTTGTTAAATCATCTGCTGTGTTGTTGTTTTTTCGCAGAACATTTCAGAATATTGAAACGTGTACTTTTAGACAGATATTGATCACAGAATTGGCATTTGCTATTATTATCTTTAATTCCACAGTGGATTTGTACAGACTGACAAATTGCAAGAGATTATTGGTCTCAGCCTTCTTCTTTTCATTAACTTGGGATTAGGCAAACCCTTTTTTGTACTGTGCTGGGTAGTATATGTGTGTTTGTGTGTTTTTATAATAGGGTGTGTGTATATGTGTGCTTTGAAGGCATTTCCCCAAATTACAATGTCTAGCTGGTGTATTATTTAATGAGGATGTGTGACAGAAATATCAGCTCCATAGGGAGACAGAAACCAGGAAGCTAAAGATATCAAGGGGAGTTGGAGACACATCTCTAAAGTCAGCTGGGACGTCTTAGTGGCAAACCCACGACCGTCCCCAGCTTTATAATCTCCTGCTGCAAGTCCATTTTAATTTCCAATTCAAGCTCATAATCGATCGGCATGTGTTCTCATGCTGCTAATTGTATCTTTCAGCGTGAGATTTGTGTGCGCTCGTGTGTGCGTATGTACGTGTGGGTGTGTTTGCAAATGAACACCGGTAGTATTATTTTTCTTTTAGTTGCCACTGTAATGGTACTGCCTTATAAAAAGTCAACTAAACATACTCATATAAGAGATACGGGGTTCTAAGGTAATTGTAACTTTTAACAGGATAATAATATTAAGATTCGATGAGAAGCTTCCTTGTACTCACTGGAATGGTCAATCTGTAAGCAGTATGGTTTTCTCACATCATGGGAGCTAATATTAGCAAACTCTAGACCAGTGTCTCCCAACCTTTTGGAGCCACCGCACAAATTTCACATTAGAAAAATCACACCACCAAACAAAAATACCACAAAAGGCATACTGATCATTTTCCCCGCGCACAAGGTATGGCGGATTTCAGCTCGGTTTGTCCCCAACACACCTTTTTTGCTTTCTTCTGACTACTACTCATGCTAGGGCCTTTATCTGGCTCCAGATTTTCTCCAGGACACAGATCAGATTGAATACTTTTTAAAATATATATATTTATCGATTGCTATTTCACGCTGCACTGTCTCACTCGCAGCATGACTATATAATTTCTTCTTCGTCTTCTCCTGTTTTACTGGCAGTTAGCATACATTTAACTGGAGCAAGACGTTGTACTGCCCTCTAGTGGAAGAGAATGTAATTGTTCTGTCAGTTACTCCGGTACCAATCAGGTGAATCTTCCATGGCACACCTATGTGTGGCGACACAGTGGTTGGGAAACACTGCTCTAGACAGGCAGGCTTTTCTCTAAGTGCTACTGCTAAGCTATAGTTTATTTTATTTTTATTTTATTCCTTGTTAGGTGGTCAGCACGCAGCAATCTGGTGGTTGTTTTAGATGTGTATTGTAGGTTGTATCTTATGCTCTCCTTTGTGGGTTTCCTCTGCAGTCCAAAGATATGCAATTGACTGCAGGTGTTAATGTGAGTTTGAATGGTTGCTTCTCTGTGTCACCCCTCTAATAAGCTGGCAACCTGTCCAGGCTGTCCCTGCCTTTGGCCCTATGACAGCTGGGATAGGCTCCAGCCTCAAGAAACCCTGGATTATATAAGTGCAAAAAAATGGATGGAATCATTTCAGTACCTTAGCTCCTTTTGTCCAATGCCTCTGGTTTGATAATGAGACGTAATAATGTGAAAATTAGATTTAAACAACAATTTGCATCTTGGGTTTCCACATTACCTTCCTGCTAACATTCACTTTATTAAATCTCAGAGTCACTTTTCATCCAGGTTTCCTGCAAATTTCTCTTTCCTGTATCTCTGTGCCCAACATCTAAGCTGTGACAATAAAAATGGATGACTGACTGTGACTCCAGATTAACTTAAAAGTTCATAAATATATTATAACTGTGTTTCCACAAAACATGCCAAGTGACAAATTACTAGCAAGTGGATTTTACAAAGCAAACAGGCAGATAGTGTAAAACTGTGACACTATTTTCCTTTCATTTTCACTCCAAACAAGAGATGAACTGCAAAAGAAGGCGGGAGATGAACAGTAATGAAGCAGTGATGTTTTCTTGTGCAGTGCATTCTCCAAAACGGCCAACATTCAGTTTTTCTCCTCTGCTATAAACGTTTCATGAATATAATACAGACACATAAAAGTAGGACGTCTCATGACGTCTCAGACCAGCATTCTCTGCTGTTACCTGTCAGGTGAGGCTTTCTGTATCAAGATATGGAAAAACGTGACCTTACCTCGAGCAATATGAAAATCTTAACAAACAGCCTTCAGCTACAAATACGAATAAATCACACAGAACACATGAAAGCCCTTCATATTATGCTCATAAATGTGAAGAAATGGAAGCACATCAGAAAACAGGGCTTCCCAAACACTGCCATATAAAGATTTCTATGGTAGACAAACATGACGCAAATGCATCTGTGTATTTCTCACTGAGCAGCATTTTTCAAAGAACTCCTGCAAGTGTTTATGCTGCAAATTTAAAATGTTTCAACACCACAACAAGCTACGCGAAATTGCCACATAATGGAAAACCATTTTTTCACAGGGATATTGACAGCTGCAGGAGCACTTTGAATTAATCTGTTAAAATGTTGATGCTTTTACTGCAGCCTCCAGTTCATCAACACACACCTGATCTGCACATAGCATGAAGCTGTGGATAACCTGCTTTAGTATTCTGGGTTCTTTTCCTTCCCAGCATGCAGCATGTATGATGACTTGACCTGCTGTTCAGCTCATTATTGATTTTATGCTTTAAACCTGGCAGTGATTAGACAGAACACCTCACATAGGTGCTGAAATGCGGACAAATTGGCAACAGGAATTAATTAGAATGTGCTCCACGTGGTGCTTGTGGATCGGAGGAATTGCTTAGCAGATAGGTAACAGGAGACGCTCTCTTCTGTCTGGTTTGAAATCTGTGGACTGGGTGTGTGTAAACATGACTGTTAAATGTGTTTGAACAAGGTGATTAACCAATGGAGCTGGAAGTTCTTGTTCCTGGAAGCACCCAGTAGACAATATACCTCATACAACTGAAGAAGCCTTCCTTGAGCAAATTCATCAGCCGTCGCACTTCAGATGTATTACATCATTTCACAGCCTTTCAGCCTATTTTGCATAATATAATTAGATTTCTGCAGTCCTTTTCATAATCAGCATACTTGGTGTGTTTCATATTCGAATATACTGCCAAGTCAGGGCTCTGTGCATGCTTTCTTGCCATGCAGCACGTCTAGTCTGGCAGTTTGCTTAAACTCCAATCTGTCATCCTATTTCAACCCAGCTGAAGAATAAAATTAGAGGGTCTCGTTAAGCGTCGAACCCGAGACCCCGCAGTCGATTGTTTTCAGTTTCTTTTGACGTCTGCAGAGGTAGTTTCGTTATTGGACCTCAGGTCACTTCAAGTAATCTAAGGCTTTGATCAAATATAGTGATTGCCATTGTTTTTTAAGCACATCCTGAAATTGCAGACTGTTTCTATGATTTGCAGACATTGTTTGTATTCCCCATTTAAGAGAAGGAGTTCACGTACAGCGAGGGGGACTTGGTTTTGTGTTTCTGAAACTTTTTAGGTGATTATGTGTAGGTATGGCAAAGGATGGTGGGCGAAGGAAAAAAAATTAATTAGCTTGTTTTCTATAGAACCGTAATTTGTGTGGAGGCGGTACACTGTGTGAGTTCAAAAGAAAAGCTGGACTGTGTGGTCATTAAACGCGATCGTGATCTGCTACTGCAATCCCTAATGATCATCTTTTTATGGTTTATTTATTTGTTTGTTTTTACACTTCACTTATATATAGTGAAACTACTACAGGGAATCACACCACTCAATCTCATTGGGAATGCCTATGCCAGGATTCAGGAGGAGCTTGAACGCTCTTTATCCTCTCGAGGTTGTTCGAGTGTTCGTCAGAGGTTTGTCCAATCAGTCTGCATGTGCTTTGTGGACCTGGAGAAGAACAGCATTTCTATGCACAAGGCTTCCACCTTGGTGGCCTCAGAATCTCATGTCATCTTTTCACAGATGATGTGGTTCTGTTGGCTTCATCAGGCGGTGGCCTCAAGCTCGTGCTACAGCAGTTCACAGCAGTGTGAAACGGTCAGGATGAGACTTGCCACTTCTAAGTCTGAAACCATGGAAGGGATAAATCGCTGTCCCAAGTGAAGGAGTTCAAGAATCTCGCGGTCTGGTTCACAAGTTAGGGGAACAGGAGAATGATAGACGGATGGGGCCGCAGTGATGCAAACGCTGCACCGAGCAGAGTGCAAAAGTGAAGCTGCCAGTTTACCGGTTTACTTCAAATTTTAGTCACAAGCTTGAGCAGTAAAAAGAAGAATGAGATCATTGAGACAAGTGGCAGAAAATAGATTTTTCCAAAAGATGGCTGGCCTATTCTTCGGAGTTTGAGGAGTTCAGTTATTCATTTAAGCAAACCTTACCCAACTACAACGGCAATGATGTTAGCATTCTACAGTTGCCAGTTGTGCTCATTTTGAGTCCACATTTTGATTTTTAGCCTCAACTACAATAACTTTTCCTGGACTTTTCCTTTTTTAGGCCACCCTTATTTTTAGCCAACATTCTTCTGATTGTCTGTGAAGGTTCTCAGTCATCCAGGTCATCGTAGTCAAAGGAGCTTGCAAAGAATCTGTCTTTCACCCGAAAGACAAAACTCCAAAACACAGACTTAACAATGTGTTGTATGCTGTACAGTGCAGCGAGGAATGCTCAGACCTCTACACTGGAGAGACCAAACAGCCACTTCACAAGCGCATGGCACAACACAGAAGAGCCACCTCCACAGGACAAGACTCAGCAGTCCATCTGCATCTTAAGGATAAAGGTCACTCTTTCGAGGATGCCAATGTTCACATTTTGGACAGAGAGGACAGATGGTTTGAAAGAGGAGTGAAAGAAGCCATCTATGTCCACTGTGAGCGACCATCTTTGAACAGAGGCGGGGTTTACGACACCAACTCTCTGCCATCTATAATCCAGTTTTGAGATCCTTCCCAGACGCCTTAACACCCACTCACATCCTGGGCCATCTGACCTCAGGAATTCGCATGATAAGGTGGGGCCAGGTTTCACAATGAGCTCACCCGAAACTCTGGCTGATTGGGACCCACGCCCAGTTTCACACCTTGGCTCAGGCGATTAGAGGATCATTCAGGGGTCCTTTTGTCCCTCTGTGGGGGGAAACTCCCACTAGGTTTATATCTGGGACTCTCCACCATTTGACCTTAGAACTGAAGAAGCTTCTCGGATGAGAGGTGAAACGTCTTCAAGCATTCTTCTGATTGGTTGCCCCTGTTAAAACAAAACATTTGCATAGCAGGAAGGTGGAGCATTTGTGCTCACCGACACCTTAGTAAGTCAGATGATCATAACAACAAAGTCTACACTCACTGACAATACAGAGAATACATTTGGGAGAGTATTACAGTCTGAAGCCTGAGGTTTTGACTCACAGTACTTCTACTTCGGTTTCATATGAGCATCCAATATTGTAACATTGAATTTACAGTTAAGTCCATAAATATTTGTAGAGAGACAACTTTTTCAAATTTTGGTCCTGTACATTACTACAATGAATTTCAAGTGAAACAACTCATGTGCAGTTGAAGTGCAGACGTCCAGCTTTAGTTCAGTGGCTGAACAAAAAGATTGGATAGAAATGTGAGAACTAAAGCATTTAACACAATCCCTTCATTTCAGAGGCTCAAGAGTAATTGGAAACATTAAATAAACTGAAAAATAAAATGTCTGCCTTTGTCAGCAAAGCCTGAAAGTCTTCAGTTCAATTCAGTTGTATTTACACAGCGCCAAATCACAGCAACAGTCGTCTCAAGGTGCTTTATATTGTAAGCTCGACCCTACAATAATACAGTCCTGAGAAAAACTTTAGTTTTCAACAAGTGAAATACATCCTCAGTTGGCTTAAGACCAATATGAGTGACCTGGGCATTCAAGAATGTTTCACTTCTTTGCTTTAATAAACTTCTGTATGTTTTGGGTAATTGTCCATGTGTATTATGAAATGCCGCCCAATCAATTTGGCTGCATTTAGCTAGATTTGAGTGGGCAGTATGTCACTGAACAGCTAAGAGTTAATTCAGCTGCTTCTATCCTGTGTCACATCATTAATAAACACTAGTGTCCCCGTGCCACTGGCAGTCATGCACGCCCAAACCACTACACTGTCCCATGTTTTACAGATGATGTGGTATACTTTATATCATGAGCTGTTCCACACCTTCTCCGTACTTCTTTCCTGCCATCATTCCGGTAGAGGCTGATCTTGGTTTCATTTGTCCATTTGTCCATGTCCATAATATGACTGTAATTGGAATATGCTTGATGTAAAACAGGTAAAAAAAACAAAAAACCAACTTGTGTCAGTATCCAAATTTATAGGACCTCACTGTATGACAGAAAATATGGTAAAGTATAATGATCATGATGGCTAGGCAGCATCCAATTTAAATTAGCATGTTATTTTAAGCTTTCTGACAATGTGATGCCATTTAATATAGTTTTCAACAACTAATAAGCAATAAAAACATTCATTTTAATGCTACTGAGGACAATAACCAGTAAACTGTGTTTACCAGCCTGAAAGAATTAAAAATGGTGCATTTCCTAATTTAAGTAACTAGCTGTGAAACAACTTTCAAATAGACTCCATGCATACTGTGCATGAAGTTCACAAATCAAGCAATAAACTGGATGCTACACATATCTGTCACTATACTCCTTCCTCATGTGGGAATTCAATCTGCACATAATTAACACATCCTTAAACTTCTGCATAATGGAAATACAAAAATATATTCTTGTGGTTACATGTAAAAAAACTGCTTAAAAATGTGAAAACATTCAACTTCCTCCCTTGCATGTTGTTTTTAATTAAAATTGAAAAACTGAAAATGTGCAAGGCTGTCTTCACGTTGGTCTTCACCACACTGAGCATCCAATGCATGCATCTGACATGTTCCCACTGGCAATGCAGATACTTAAATCTTTAAATATCGACTTGACAGTAGCTAAATATGCCGAAAACTTATGTTGAACTGTCAAAACTTTAGCTGTGTTGCATGAGGCCTGCTAATTAAACTCAAAATGAAACCCTTTTGCCCACATTTTAAGTAAGTGTGGGCCCACAGATTGGTTCTTTAAGTATTTTAATTACCGCTCATATGGCAAAGGCTTCACGCTCCAGCAGCACTTTTGTTGCTGAAGATTGAGATGGTCACGGATGAGAAATCGCTTAAGTTATAGAATGCAGTATAATGGATGAGTCACATGGAAATACGATGAGATAGTAGATTATGATGATGTGTGTGTTTGCAGCTGTCTGTGTGTGTGTGTGTGTGTGTGTGTGTGTGT
>NW_005187478.1:955762-996660 GCF_000239375.1 Pundamilia nyererei | reverse complement strand
TGAGTGTTGCACTTCACCCATAGGTCTCTCCTCTTCCTTTGTTCAAACTTGAGCAGATTACAGCAGGCCTGTATTTAAAAGACTTTATTTAAACTCACCCCACTGAGTCTAATTGCTTTGTTCCTTTTTGCCACTGCTGCAAATCGATAGTTTCCTGTTTCTGCAAAATAAAGGACAACACCCCCCACCCCCTTTCCTGCAGTATTAAATAAAGTGGAAGAATTAGCTTTCTGCCCTGGGGACTGTAACTGCTACTGTGGTGTGTATGTGTGTGCGCACACGTGTGTGTGTGTGATCAGAGAGATTCAAACTGATGAGCCAACCACAGCTAGAGTACGCCTCAGTGTTCAGTGCATCACATGTAGCCATGAGCGCATCTAGACACACTCCTTCATTTTCATATCTGCTGCTTTTTACCTACTGTGTTCTGAAAGTCCTGCAGATGGTTAGCAACATGGGTGTTGTTAACAGCGGTGCTGCTATACAAAGCAATAGAAAACAATAAGAATAATGGTTTTAAACTCCAACGACAGATTTCAGTGACATGCTACGGCCATATGAATGTACTAAGTTAGGAAAAGGGCAGCCAGACTGTGTAACATGCTGATCATTAAAAATAATGGCAGCTGGATTTTTGTTTTGAAGCATTAAAGAGTAAGTCTCTGCCATTGAGCACACTTTGCCTAAACATCTGTGAGGCTCTGGCTGGACCCTGAATGTAAGTGTTTAATTTAAATTCTATTTTATTCTAATTTCTGTGCATGTAGACGGCAGCAGATAAGAACAAATTTGCAGTTTTCGCTACTTTATCACAGTGAATCATGTTTGTTTTTGCTGTGCTATTGTGTTCTTGATGCACTAAAGTCGCTTTGAAGATGGAAACTTGATTCTTCAAAGGAACCATTTCAAAGATCATAGAATACACTCACAATCATTTTGACCGTCCCACGAAATGAAAGTGCAGGACATGTGCGTGTTGCACCATCATCCCTGCGGGGGGTGAAGGTAAAATTGAAAAAGACTTTAAGCTCCCGAGGAAGAAATAAAGAGCCAAGATGACTCATAGATGTGTCATATCCTCATACTGTGATAGTTAAATCTTTATCTGGCCAAATCTGTGGACTCTAATAACATGTTGGCTCCTGGGAAACTGGAAGGAAGCTCAAGGCATCGGTTACAAAAAGTTCTTTATATACGGCTTCAGTTTTTAAGTCCATGTAAAGTTTCGACTGTGTGCAACAGCTGCCAGGCAGTCGTAGCTGAGGTTTAATAAAAGAGAGGGGCTGTGAAAATGTAATGACATTTCTGTGAGACAAATTAATCATTTTTTTGTTCCCCTGTGGCTGAAAAATAATTTTACTTTACTATTTTTTTTCCTTTGCATATGGTGAACGTGTCTTCTGGTTTTGTTTGTTGATTTTCTGTTCATAATTGGTGCTGCAGATTAGCTACACAGCTGTGTGCTGCTTATCGTTTGCTACCTGCAAGAGCAAACTTATTGACTGACCAAAGTAGTACGATGCCACATCCAGGTGCTATTTCACACTGGAGTAGGGATTTTTCACAGCTGGCTTTTTGACTTGTGAGACAACAAATGAAATGCAGCCAGTGTTTGATGCCACGCTCCTCTCCCCATGAAAAAGGCACATAATGTGCGATTGTGTTCACTTTTCATAGATATTGGTCTGTAATAGGAAGGGACAAGATCGGTTCTGTGATTTTAACGATTAAAACTGAGGATTCTCTTACCAGTCAGGAGACATCGCACAGTTTCACAATCTTAATTTAACAGACTTGAACTCTTTTATCTCTATTGCTCACAAATTTAACGGGCAGCAAAAATCAGAGTTCAGAGGGAATATGGAATATTATGCTGATCTGCACAGTATATGTACATATGTTTTAATAAACTCGGAAATCCATTGCATGTTGTATCTTCTGTCCCAAGTATGTGTGCTTCAGAGTAAATTACTTCAAGGACACAAGAAGGCCTAATCATACACATCACACAGTTAACTTTGTCTTGGTATTTAATGGAATTTGTGAAAATAAAAACCAATTATGACTGATTGCTGCTCATTTCCTGTATTTTCAAGTAATTTAAAAGTATACAAAACAATGCAAGATACATGGTAAGTAATTATGTTTTTATGCAAAAAAAAAGTTATTGCTGTATTTTCAAGAAGCCAAGTTTATGTTGGAATTTCCAAACCAGATTTTCTATAAATTTCAAAGCAATTTCATCATCTATTCAGACACCAAGATATTTAAATTCTATAAGCTTTTCAATTTTGGGTCCTTGAACATTGAATATTATTCTAGCCTTGATTTGTCATCATTTTTAGGCCATGTGAAAGATTTCTACCATTAAAACTACTTTATTTTCTTTATTTTCTTTTATATTTTCCAAAGTAATATTTATTTGTATTTGTATAATGAAGATGTTGATTCTTAATCCATTAGAACAAACTATCCTCTGTCTTGTCTTGATGCATGCTCAATCATCCAGGAAAGTAAATGCCCAAAAGTTGATTCTGTTCATCTGGACGAAGCGTTTTCAGTGGGAGAAACGTTTCGTCATCATCCAGGTGACGTCTTCAGGCTCAGCTGACTGCAGGTTTCAATCTTATAAACAGTACATTTGCATAATGACTCAAACCAGCGCCACTGAAGGAACAATGGGCTGGGAGGTCACCTTCATCATAATTATGCAAATTCTCAACAACCTCTGATCAATGTTCATGAGTCCCATTCACAGAGTTGGGGAATGGCTGCAATCACAGCATTGTAAGATGGTGACAGATGTACCCTTAGGCCCCTCCTCGATTCAGAGATGGTCTTTCCCTTTTTACGTAAATGGCCTACTTGACTCCGCCCTCAAACCAGCGTTCCTCCCTGTCCGGGATGTGAACATCCTCATCATTGCAACAGTGTCCACTGGCCTGTAGGTGTGAACAGACTGCAGAGTCCTGGCCTGACGAGGTGGCTCTGCTGTGTTGTAGCCAGAGGTTGTTTGGTTTCCCCGATGTATATCCTGGCAGTCCTCCTGCACTTAACAGCGTACACTATAGTTCTTTTTTTGTGTCAGGAGACCTGATAATTGGGATGGACCAATTTTTGGTACAGCATGTTTTAGGGTTTAAAAGCCACAGAGACGTGGTGTTTAGAAAAATGCATCTCAACTGTTCCAATACTCCTGACACATTCAGGCAGCGGGTATCCCCGATCTTACTAAATTATGTTTTTTATAGCTCTCAGCGCTGCAGCTAGGAAATCCTGTATGTTAACAGCAGATCAAGTCCTTAATACAGAAAATTTTAAGGATGGCCGTTATGGTTTCCTCCCTTTTGCCGTTATTAAAAACATAAGAAACTCATGTCTCTGTCAAGTGATCTAAACTGTGGGGTTTATGAAATAACTGAAGTGGGAAATTACCTTGGCGCCTTTCTTAATCTTAATGTAAAAGCTGATGCAGATAAAAGATAACGCTAAGGAGAGGAGATAACTGTGCTCAAACCAGCACAAAATCCTTTCTCTCCACGCTCGCTTATCAGCACACTGCGGAGGATGACTGCTTCAGCCAGCGTGTGGAAGCAAAGCGTCTTGATTAACATATCTTAGCAGAGTCAAGGTCCCAAGCTGAGGTTGTGTTTTCTAGGTAAAGTGTATACATAATTCTGTTAGTTCATCTTTACCACACATAAACATGCAAGAAAGAAAAAAAACAAAAAAAGCTCTCAAAGCTCCCCAGTGGGATCAAGCAGGCATGATGATAAAATCTGTTTGACTAGTAGCATTTCATCATTGCTTCTTTGTTCCTGCAGCTGCGCCGGCATTGCCATTGAGATGCTGTAGTCTGTTACAGTAACTCCCACTCTTATTTCTATTTCATCAAAGCAAACACGAGCCCCGAGTTTCATTTCATGGGGTTAAGTCTGAGTGATTGGGATACAGAGCACTTAGTTTTTTCAATTAAAATACCAAATAAAACCACCTCTGCTAATCCTCACCACATGGTGGCATTGAAAAGAAGAAAACCATTTATTCATGCACTTACACACACAGGCACGCACACACACGGTGGTAAATTAACTTTCCCTTCCAAGTGTAAATTGAGGCAGCAATTAATTTGTTGATGAAAAGCCATTTATCTTTAATTATTTCATGCTAGGTTGGATGCATCAACCTCCTCTTGTTAGATGCTGTTGAGCATTTGGATTTTAAAACCAACTTAAACTCAATTGATTTTGAATTGAACCCAAAAGCTCGCATGCACCCATATCACCATGACACACACACACACACACATTTTGAGTGGGAAAAATGCCTTCAACCCTGTGGGGATGTGGATTTTGGACAAGTATAGTAAATTTCAGATTTTGGTCCCCACCAAGATAGTAAAAACCCATAGACACACACACACACACACACACACACACACACTGAGCCGGATGTACCTTTACTAGCGATGTCATGCTGCTAAATTGCCCCCTACAGGCCTACACCGCCACAGCACTCTTAGTGAAAGAAAGAGTGAGGAAATGTAACAAACTGGAGCCAAAGCCAATTCTGTTCAGTGGAATTATGAATATTAAACATTGTAGCGGTCTGAGATCTCCCCGTCGCCTGCCTCCCTCCCTCTTTTTATTTGCTAACTGAGCTGTATCATTCCTCATAGTTTATTCTCATGTCTAATTATTCCTCCAGAATGCAGTAAGAGTGGGGGGCTCTCCATTCTATTCTTTTGTTTAATGACATTTGAAGATGGGTGGGGGGGTGGGGGGGACTCATTTAAAGAAGGGCTTTTGACTTTACAGAGCTCTCCAGTTTCCAGGAAGCACAAAGCACACGCTCTCTGAGTCGAGCACAGTCTGGTTCTTTTCTGTTTGTTTGCTGCTGAATCCATCTCGTTGTATCTTGAACAAAGTCAGTACCTGCACAAAAGCTCAGGCAGCTGAAATTATGGCTTTTAGCTTTCTTTTCACAGCAGTGTAGTTGAAGTGGTGTGGGACGCAGAGACAATTTGCATACCTTTTTATTTCTGGGTGAAAAAAAAAAAGATTATTTTATATATTTCAGAATTTTGGACAAGTCTGTTTTTTATGAAACTATAATGTAACAATTTTAATAACCTGAATAAAAATCATTCAAAACTTTGCCTTTTCTTTTTTGTTAGATTTGAGTTAGTTGTTCTTTTTTTTTAAATGTATTCAAAGTTTAATGATTGACATAAAGACTTGGCTCACAGAGTAAGAGAGCAAAGACAGAACAGTAACTAAAGGAAGCGCGTACAGTGACCTTAGAGGTCCAACGCACTGCAACTTAAGAAAACACCAGCAAATAGAAAAAATAAATAACACAGCAATAGCTTACTGGAAAAAGAAAAACCCCCTTAAAACACAACAGAAATGTTTTGGGGGGCAATCATGTGACAGAACAGCTGCAGAGGTGACAGCTACACAATAAGCAACTAATAGCAAACAGCTTATATCTGCTTATATGACAAACATCACCTGTGCAGTATTTTCCTTCACAACACCGATGAATTGCTTCTGCAGCTGCACGAGCACTCGTGTCCAGTCAGTGGCGGCCCGTCACGCACACCACATGTGAGGAGTTTTGCATGAGTCATAAAAATAAGTGCCGTTTGGTCTGCGTAGCACAATAACTGAGTAATTGAAGCCCTTATTTACACTATTTTATTTTAATAGTTTTTCTTTTTTGCTTATTTTTGATTTCTGCTGTCATTTACTGTATTATTATTATTATTGTTTAAAATGAGGTATTGATTACACTGAATACCAACATTTTATTACAGTTTTATTATAAAAATATGGCTCTTTGTCCAGCTGGCTGCGCATTGTGCTTCTGGCCCTCCAGAGTGTTGATATTTAAAAAGTTGGCAACCCTAACGTCTAACTCCAACTTTTTTCTGCCTCCATTGTGTTTTATTCCAATTCTGTTGTATTTTACGTGCCTTTTTAGCATTTTTATATTTGCTGTTGTTTTCTTAAGTTTCAGTGCAGCGCTTCTATAAGAGCTCCTGTTATGATGGTGGTGTTTTGACCTTTGTTTGATATGAACATGGAGGAAGAAAATGAAGAAAAATGAACATGAAGTAGAATAATTATGTGTGTTTATTTACAATATGTTCACTGACTGCAGCATCTACACTGTTGGATGTTGACACTTCAAAGCTATGTTGATGAGTACTTTCTCTCATCAACATAGAAGGTAAGCACAGTAAAATGGAAATGACTTTTCCATCAGTAACACACCATCAGCTATGTATGCATATGCACATGTGTATATTACCATTGATGCACCCTTTCCACTTACATAATAAATGAATTGGACCCTGAACTGGTTCCAAATTTAACCCGCTGAGTGTAACAGACAGATGCAAAAGAGCTGCACATTAAAATTTTCAGAATATTTGTTTAATCGGCTCACTCAGCGCAGCTTCCTGCTGGCTTGTTCCCTCGAAGAGCTGATATAAAATGCTCAGCTGGTAAAAACAACTTGTTCCCTCACTTGTTCATCACCAACAACTATTCCCATTTGTGCTGCTCAGCGGTGTTCTGCCTTTGCACCCACCAAACATTAACAAGTTATTACAGATAGTCTGAACATTACAAAAAACACAAAACTCAAATGAAACAACGGGAGGTAACCAGATCTTAGAAATCAAATCCTAGAAAATGTTTAGACTTTATATGTCTTTAATTTATACTCTCACAAAGTTAACTCTGTGAGGTCGCCATCAATGACAGTTACCCTGACCTTTGGCCTTACTGCATCTGAATGAATGTGTTTTTTTAGCTTTTAGAAAGAGAACAAAGTCATAATAAAATAAAATAAATAAAAATGAGAAAATAAAATTTTCTCATAATGTTACCTGGTTGGACAGTGTTAGGAATACTTAGCTAAGGTACTTAGACTTTACAGTGTTAAATGTGCTCATGAAATTGTTCAGATCCCTCACATTACATGAGAAGATTATTACTTCAAAGATGTTGTGAAGACTAACATTATCACAGTCTGGAGAGTAAAAGGAGGGAGGACCCACAAAGTGTATCGTTGCTAAGTTTTGGATAAAGGTGCAAAGACAAACTAGGCACAAGAAACAGGTGACAACTAACTAGCAAGGTAGAACAGGAAGTAACTTAGAGGATAACCACAGAGAGAGCTACACTGAATAAAAGAAACAATAAGGAAACTAATCACACAATAATAAACATGGACGGTAACTAGAACTTAAATGCAAAAGTCCAAATGTTCAAACAAACAAACAAACAAAAGAACATAGACTCACTTGAACATGACTGAGAACTCAACACTCCAAATAACAGACACACACAAACACACAGGGAGGTTAAATAACACAGAACTAAAGGAACCACAAGTGAATGACCCTAATTAACCTTTAAAAGGAACAAGGACAAAAAAAGGACACGACAAACATCCTATTTAGAGGGAAAAAAGGCAAGTCGCATGGCTGAAATGCTCCTCCAGGCTCACTTGCTTTAGCAGTCATTTTTAAACCCTTATGTTGCATCAGTGACACAATCCTCTAGTAGTTATGACATCTGTTTGAAGACAGTAGCAAGCCCCTTTTATTGAGCATAATACGATAACAGCTAACACAAATGATCTCAGGAGATTGGCTGCAATTTACTGCTTTAGGAATCTGTAGTTTGTATCCTGTGAACGGATCGCTACCACATGCTGCGTAGCAAAAAGCAGCTGCGTGAAAACAGGATCTGATGCAACGGTTTCCTCATCGAGACATACAAACTGCTAGACTGGAATTCACTTTGAACATCACAGATGAAGTGTTGGTACCTCCGTCCAGCCGTGGCATCACTCTCTGCGTCTGTTTGTCTTTTGAAAACATGTTTGGGGAAGTAAAAAAAAAAGCAAATCAGAACAACTGTGAAGGTTACTGAAGCAACGTCTCTAATCTGTGTTAATAATGTGTCTTTGGTTTAAAAGGTATTTTATGCTGCATAGTTAATCTGACAGAAATCCAACAGAGTCTTGAGTTATAAGACCCATAATGTTCATGAAGTACTGCAGTTGTGTTATGACAAAAGCACTAACTATTCTCTGAATAAAATAAAAATGCTTTTATTTGTATGGTGGTTTTTTTAAGTACGCAAAGGGAAGACATTGTTGCACCTTGTGTAAGTCTGACTGTTGTCAGTCTAAAGTGGTTTCTACTCTAGCCAAGGTGTCTATCAGCATGCTTTCAATCTGTTTTAGATAAGCGCCTCCCTGCCGAATTCCAGCAAGCTGTTTGGCCTTGGACAGAATACTCAAACTGTGAGCACAGAGATGGCAGCTGAGATGTATGTTTACGTGCGCGTGTGTGAAGCAGGGTGAGTGAGTGGGTGTGAGCTGAGTTTTGATTAAGTTTGAAGTTTTCCATTTACTCAAAACTTGTGGGCAGATGCTTTCACTTCCATTCAGTCGTGGTGATCGTTATAATCAAAAGAAACCAGAGACAAAGCCTCTGCTTGCAGCTGCTTGAACAGATTTGGCTGGAGTAAACGCATACAAAAGAATGCTGTTTCCCCCAGAAGCACCGGAGAAGATAATTTGATGTAACGAGTCAGTAATAAGAAAGTAGATTTTGTTCTGAGTCAAGCTGTGGAGCGTCATGTCTTTTTTTTTTCTTCACATGCACCAACCTTGGATGTGAAAAACGACTGTCAAGTATGACAAATAGGACTGTGGTTTTACTATGATTAAAATAGCACCTGTATTGACAAAATCAAATTCATCTCGCCAACTCGATTGTGTCTCTCCTTGCAAAAGGATGCACATTCTCAAAGGCTTTTACACATTGATTTTTCTGTGTGTTTTGCTCAAACTTCTTTTATCTACACTGCAGAAGTTTGATCTTTTTTAATAAGCCAAGACACACTTTTGTCTTTATCAGCTCTTTTATATGATTATATGACCTACAGGGAAAAATTCAGTTTGCATGCGGAATATTAGTGTATACTACTACTTTTCCCTTTTTATTGAGCCTTTTTTGTTTTGTTTTGACAAAGATTTAAAATGAGTATGGACCAATTTCCATGATGCTTTTTGGTGACAAAACACGGGAATATACAAATATAGTGGTAGGATCCATTAGAGTAATTACCATGATTGACACATCAATGAACAGCCTCCACCTGGAAAATAATAATGAACAAGAAGCACTCAAGAACACAAAACTCCATCAAGGCAGCATTCAATTCTAAGGAAACAGTATCCGGTCGTTAAGTCTGACGTCACTAGCCATGTCTGGGCTCAAACTCCGCTGCAGGTCCATATATCAAACGATCACTATGGCATTACTGAGAGTTGGAAAAACTGTCTAGTCTTTCATCTTTAATAAAATGATCAGCGTTCTGCTCTACCAGGTGTAACAATTGAGCTTAACATCCAGGCATCCATGAAAATGGAATTTATGACATTTAACGGAGTTAGAAGTTAGCAGGAAGTTAGCTTGCTAGCTTCTATCTAAATACAATATAGCATGTCCTGACTGCAGGGTTTTGGAAACAAATTAAAACGTACAGCTCTGTTATCACTTCCAGCATAAATGAAGACAGAAAACTAAACAGCAGTGACGTTTGTAGGGTTACTGAAGTTTGGCTAGCTGGTATATAATGATGTGCTACGTGACCGCTAGCGACACAGCTATGTTAGCATAATATAAACAAGCTAACTTTAAGTTAACGTGAGTGTTCTCGGTGGTCAGGAACAAATGTAATCGCATGGCAGGATGCTGTAAAAGGACCAAACTTCAGCCAGGAGAACAACTGAGATAATCCATCCACAATACGAGGTTAGTCATTCATATACTGCTGCATGGGCTGGGCTGTAGTTACATCCTAAGGTTTTAAAAACTGAGCTTAAATAAATGATTAGCGGTAATAAAAGCTGAGGGAGGTCAACAGTGATCACTGACTGTTTTAGGAGCTTTTTGAGATTAAATAGACGAAAATACAAAACATTAAACATGTTAACAACACAAAAGCCATATTAAACGCAGACTACTTTAGACCCGGAAGTAGGATTCGTCACGTCATCACTTAACAACCGGATTGCATTTTTTTATATATTCATTTTGTTTTCTTTGTTCCTTTTAAACTTACTTTAAAAAGTTTGTAGTGCAGTAAAAACAAGTGCAACGTTCAGGGTTTTCCTGCACTGTTGAAACCTGTTTTCTTACTTCTTATTTAGGTGGGTACAGTACAGCATAACTTTCATTTCATTATTGATTAGTAATAAATATCAAATCAAACAAGTTTTTTTCCCAACAAAAAATAATATGTATACAGGGATATTTGACATGTTATGTATTTAAACCTGTTATATATGTAACGTCCATAACAAAGTCATAATAAAATAAATGTTTTCAACACAGAAAATATTTTAAATATAGCTTTATAGATATTTTAGGAACGTTTGAAAGTTTATTTAGTGTATTTAGAGTTCAGTAAAAACAATCTCTCTTTCCTAGCATCTTCCTGCATGGCTTTGTTTTCTACATTTGGAATCGGTCTTGGGTGTCCTCTGGGGCGACATCCACTGCACGCATGTCTTCGGTGATTGCGTCCATCCACCGCTTCTTCGGTCTTCCTCGCAATCGGTGGCCTCCAGGGTCGAATCGAAGGGCTGTTCGCGTGACGTGTCCATACCACCGTGGGCGCGCTTCCTACTTCTTCTTTTCGATTGGGGCAACTTCGAGTCATTTTCGAACATCTTCAATCGTCGCGCGATCAAGGCGGGTTTCAGTAAAAAAAAATAACCTTAGTTAATTCATAAAACGCAGGGAATGCAAGTTGCAATGGAAAATTTCTTTCACTCCACCCAAAAGTGATTTGATTGCACTCATGCACCTGCAGTTCATGCTGGATCGAGTTTCATTTTGGGGAGGAGGAAAAGGTTAGAGGGAGACATACCAAGGGTGGATGACAAAGGCCAATTGTGTTAGTGTGGCCAAGACACTTCCCTGCACCACATGTCAGTTCATTTAGGCTCAGCATCCTACCTCAGTCACATCAGGATGTTGTCTGAACCTAGGGGATGAATTTGTGAGGCACAATTTGGTGAATAGGGAAGAAAATAATACAACTTGCAAGTTCCAGCCCACACTCCAGATCTAACATGTTGCCTTCAAGCTTGGATGCTTTGATCCTTGACAGAAAAATCCCATCAGTATGACACAATAGTTGATATTTGCTTTCTGCATAGGCCGGAGCTCCACAAATTTCAGAGCTGCACTGAAATGGCAGGTATGTGTTATGGTATTTATGGGCAGAGTTATGGACATTTTTAAATGCTTCTTGCACAAATTTGTATGAAGTAATGAATGGAGATCAGAAAAAACAATGACAGTGTAATGTCTGTATTGTTTCTGAGTAAACTGAGAAGACAATGCACATGAATGACAATCACTAAAATCCCTGCACGACGATTTGGCAAATATTAGGATTCTAACTGATATTTGTGAGGATTTCTTTAATATCAACAACAGAAGGATTTCAGGAGGTTACTTCATACCGTCAGACCTGTGATGAGCACCGAAGGTCCAAAGGGTCTCAGCCAGATCCTGCCACTCTGAAGAACGTTTATTTTTTATGATGAGTATTTATTCAAGTTTGAAAGTGAGATGAAATAGATCTGTCCCTTAGAATGAAAAAGTATATGTATCATACATGTAGGTGGCTCAAACACCAGCAGTCTGACTTTTCATTTGCACACCTTGACATTTTCTTTGTTCATGCGTGGTGTATTTTTGGTGTCTGTTAAAGCAGAACAAACAAAGGTGTTTCAAATAAAGCAGAACAGAATGAGTTGCTGCTACTTTTTGGTACAAAATGAGCGTTTGATTTCTTTCTTTCTTTCTTTATTTAACTGACAGCTGGTGTTTTGAAACCAGCATTTAATAAAAAAGTCAAACCAAATCTTTTTTCCTTCTGTAAAGTTCAGTTGCTTGAAATGCTGTGTGGCCATTTCTATAATACATAATGTAATGTGTATGAATTATTCGTATAATACCTGCTGTATCATAGCTCTTATTACCTTTTATTAAATAATGTGCAAATGACAGTAAGCTGGTCTAGCGATTAGCAGAATTATTGCAGAGCAAATATATCCACAAAGTGAAGGGCTACGGGCTTTTTTCTGTCATTCCTCACACTTAACTGTAGCCAGGCCTTTTGCCTGTTGCACCGCTGAACCTACACAGACCAAAATAGCAGGTGTGCTTGAAGATGCCCACACAGCCTAAAAGCCTGCTGCTTTGCACTTGTGTGTCCTGTGTGTTCATATTTACCTCAGTTATCACTGCTTCAAAAGAATGTCATTTTTTTTACTTCCACAAGTTTGGAGAAAGCAATTACAGAAGTTCCTTAATTGCCCCATGAGCTGTGTCACACAGCCTCCACTGCAGTGTTGAAAGTGTCGGTGCATATGCTTTTGAGTAGAGTTTTGATAGTATAAGGGCAGGAAAATTTGAAACACCAAATTATAAATATTGCCAGTGGCCTGAGAACGTTCCACAAATGTGTTGCTGATATAGAGTGTACAGGCATGTGTGTTTTTATTTATAGATTTTTTAGTTATTAGCCAAAGGATTTTTTTAAAACTGAAACTATGTTGTACCATAAAATTCAGATGTTATACCTATGGGAATATGAAAGGGCAGATTGAAGAGAACTGCTTTAGTCTTGCACAGTAGTGGATGCCAGTGTGCTCTGCTGGACTCACTCATACATGACAATACATATACCACAAGGCTGCTGCAGATGCCTGATTGTGCCCTTGGCTATTTCCTGCATGTTGTTCTTCCAGAGATGTTTTTTGGAGCTGTTTGATGTAGTTTTTGGATATATACACAATTTTTACAGGTTGGAAACAAATCAGAGCTTTGTAGGTGGATTTAAAAATGCAGTGTTCCAACAAACAACATTGATTGTTGCCAAAATGATGACAGGATTAGATAACTTACATCTGAAATTTAAATCTTCCTTTATTTACCTTGAAAGTTCTCCGATGTTCTGCACAACGACTCCAAATATCACTTACTGCTAGCTGATTAGGACAGAAGGACGAACCCTAATAGGATACAAATACAGTCCAGATAATAAAGTGAAAATTAAATGGCAGAACTTTTTTTGTTGCTCATGTCTTTCTTGTGTATGCGTGACTGTAGCTCAGGAGGCAGAGCAGGTGATCTACTAAGTGGAAGTTCGGAGGTTTGACTCCTGGCTACTCCAGCTGCCAAAATATTGTTTGGCAATGCACTTAGCCGTAGAGAAGTACTATACAAGAATCAGTAAATTAAAGTACAGCATGACAAGTGAGAAAAACAAGCTAATACCCTCCTCACTCTGGATGACAGTGCTCTAAACTTTTCTTACCCTAACAGGACGTACACTTGAGTTTGTGAGCTGAAGGATAATCCCGTATGTGTATGATCTTCATACTGCTCGCTGCACCATGGCAGGCGGTTAGACGCAAGACATTACTGCACTTTATTTTTTATTCATAAGGGTAGTTATTTATTTACACTGTCATGCTTTCATGCTGTCTGCACCCTGAATTAGATAAGCATCTTCCACTTATAGATGGATGGATGCATAAGCGTACGTGGCATAGGTTGTCATTTCTGAATTCATGGAAGCTAAAGATCAGCAGACCCACTTCAGAGGTCAAGTCTAAGTTGAAAACAAAGGTTAAAAAGTTCACCTCTTCAAACTCTGAATCTTTCAATTCAGGCAAAATAAGGTAGCATCAAAATTCATACATCCTTTTATCAGTGGAGCCTAGGACTTTACATTAAAAGTAGTTGCTTTTGACAAAACCCTCAGGAGTGTCGAGTAGGCGTGCAGTGGACTTTGAAGCTGCGGTTGCTGTCAACCCCTTCACCTAGAATTGGCCTGTGAGAGGCACGACGCTCTTTTTTTGTAATGAAGCTGTCTAAAAAAACGTGACCGCCTGCTCTCAGCGCAGCCAAAGTTGTCACTGTTTATTACTCCAAAAGTTAACTTTTTCTCAAGAACACCTGCTTCTTTAGGGGAACGCAGCTGTGAATATTTCTCACCCAGCTTTCAGTAAAAACAAAAGTTGAGAACAAACCGAACACCATAGCTAAAGCTGGTTAAATGATCACGAAAGCTCCAGAGGAAACGGAGTGTTCTTTTGAAAAAAATAAAGTCAACATTGTGCCTTCATCGATGCAGATTTCAGCCCGGCATGAGGCAGTACATCAAACTCTTAAATTATCTAATCGTCTGTCGGTGTAACATGGAGACCTACACCTTGTGCTCATCTACCACATCTCGCCTATTAAGTAGTGTGATTAATTGCCTTCTCAAACCAATGTGCCAGCCTCTGAGTCAGATCAGGGCCACAGATTGGACAAACACTAGAAGAGGATAGATGAGAATGTTAATGAGCAGCTAGCCTTGCTATCTACCCACTGATGAGACGAATAAAAATGAGACGTTGACAAATAAAAACTAGATACAGCAGCACATGAGCAGCAATGTATGCATTAACTTGTGGTTTGTAAATGGCTGGCTTGTTGGGGATATTATAGCTGTTTGCTGCAGTAAGCTTTTCCCCCCTAAATTAAAAGAATGTTTTGTGGGGTTTTCCCCCTTCTTGTTCCACATCCACACTGCATCTATGACTTGACTTTTTCTTCTCCTTTGTTTTAATGCTTATCTTGGCAGAGATAAGTATGAGATCCACAAACTCCTTTTTTTTCTTTTCATGAACAAACACCAGGCTTCAGTCATATTGTGATAGTTAAGCTCAAGCTCCTTTATTAACCTTCTTTCCCTGCGTTTGCATTGATGGTGTGTGATATTAAGCTGTGTGCACTGGGATATGATTTGCATGAACAAACAGAGTTAGAGCTGGTGTGTAATGACCCCATCTAAAGGCTGTAGTGTCATAGTCTGCTGTGAGAGATGCTGGAAGTCAAAGGGCAGTGGATGTTGAGTAATTAAACAAAATTGTCAGGTATGTAAATGAATAGAGACATAAATATTTAATGAGTCTTCATTAAATAAGACTAATGAATGTAACTATAGACAGGATCTTTACAGGGCCATCACGTACATATAGCCTATTGATCTTCTGTACTGTAACACTTGTGATATTTAAAAATGAGGACCTCATTTTCAAACTAATGAACAAAAACTAATGAACAATTTTAGCCGTTTAGTGATTTCACCCTAAAGCCTCTGAAAAGTTAAACATTTGGGGTAGGACTGGAAGTTTATCCACTTTCATATTTTCAACTGGGACTCTGGGAACCTGCTCAGATAGCCTCCTGGCACAGTGGCCAGTTCTCGAACATACTATAATCTCTGATTAGACCACTGTATTTTTCGAATTATAAGGCACACTGTCGATGAACGGGTCTCTTTTCATACATAAGGCGCATTACGTGAAACAAAACAGTCAGATAAGTCAAGCTTTACTCAACTCATTCTTCTTGCTTCCTCCACTTCCGTACCATTAATGTTGAATTCCCTCGCAGCTGCTCTATTCCCATGTTGTTGCAGTATATAAATGACTAAAATGAAAAATTTATATTAATGACTAACCTCGTATTGTGGATGGATTATCTCAGTTGTTCTCCTGACTGAGGTCTTGTCCGTTTACAGCATCCTGCCATGCGACTGCATTTGTCCCTAATCATCAGGAACCCTCATGTTAACTTTTATCAAGTGGAAAAAAGTTACGTTCATCCTCCAGCTTCACTGTGTTTATGCTATGCTAACATAGCTGTGTTGCTAGCAATCACTTAGCACAACATTATATACCAGCTAGCCCAACTTCAGTAACCCTACAAAAGTCACTGCTGTTTAGTTTTCTGTCTTCATTTATGTTGGAAGTGATAGCAGAGCTGTACGTTTTAATTTTTTCAGAAATCTCTCAGTCAGAACATGCTATATCTGTTTAGGTGGAAACTAGCGATCTAACTTCTTGCTAACTTCTAACTCTGTTAAATTTAATAAATTCTGTTTTCATGGATGCCTGGATGTTAAACTTAATTGTTACACCTGGTAAAGCAGCAACTCTGATCATTTTATTAAAGATGAAAGAATTTAGACAGTTTTTAACTCTCAGTGATGCCGCAGTGTTTGTTTGTCTTTGGAACCTGAAGCCAGTGTTGCCAACTCCTCAGTAAGGAAAATCGCTATTGGTTGTCCTAAAAGTCGCTAGAAGTCGCTAAGTAACGTCATCGCCTAATTTGCTAAATGGTCAATTGTAACCTACGTTGTTAGGGAAAGAAATAACATCGTGGAAGAGACATAAAGTGAGTAAAAAATGTCCTAAATGCAGTTAGAATTTATTTAGAACTACAAATTAAATTTCTTTTAGCAATTATTGTTTTTTTTAATGTCACAATTCCAACCCTGCACCTTTATCCGGGATTGGACCGGCAAAAGTGACCCGAAATAGGCACTCTGGTGGAGTTACTGTGTGTGTGTGTTTATGAGTGGTTTTAAACCTTGTGATCCACAAAACAGCATAACAGTGAAAGAAGAACTGACTGCATTACAGTCAGTGCGAGAGCAGCAGCTTCGCTCATGCGTGATTCATTTGCAGTTTGGACGCAGAGGGGTGAACATCTCTGTGCCCTGATAGCAGCTGGGGGAGGACTATCCTCCACCTGTGAGCGCTTTGGCATGGGCGAGGTGCCCACGGCAGAAACTGCTGCTTGTTGAGAGTAAGAGCGATACGCGCGTTCACGTCAAAAAGTCGTCATAATAAGTCTCCTATAACACCAGAAAAAGTCGCCAGATTTGTCGCTAGTCAGTTTTCAGAAAAAAAGTCCCTAAAGGGGTCTGAAAACTCGCTAAATATAGCGACAAAGTCGCTAAGTTGGCAACATTGCTGCCTGAAGCAGATGGACCCAGTTTACTCCGAGTCCGCAAGGTAGCTGTAAAGCTCCGACAATCCATCAAGCAGTGCAGCTTCGTAGCTTACCAAAGTTGTACTAAAACATTTTTTGACAGATTTTTGAGCGCCGTGTACCACATAAAATCAGTTCGAGGTCAGTAAGCACAACCAGAATTCATACATAAGGCGCACTGGATTATAGGGCGCACTGTCAATTTTTGAGAAAATTAAAGGATTTTACCCAATAAAACAAAGCAAAGATGAAAACCGCACTTTAAAGCAATGGCCACAGTAATCCTACAGTAGAAACATGTACAGGTAGAAATAGAAGTGCTGCCCATGACTGGCTGAACTTCAGGGTTTAGCTGCTGTGCTGCTTCAACATCATTGTGCGCTCTTGGCTAGCTTTGCATTAGCATCCTGTCTGTACAGATGCTTGCATTTCACCATCACGCTATTGTCCGTCTTTGCAATAGGGTTAGCAGTGTCTCCAAAGTTCTCTCTTCAAAATCTGTAGATCACTCCTTATTTTCCTCCTCCCAGCAACTGAAATCAGCTGATTGTAGTGCAACAAGTCAGACCATTAAATCCCTTTGTTAATAATGCTCACGCTCTCAAATTCCCTCCACTGCTGTTTCGCTCACCCCGTCAGTCTTTCCCTCCAACCTTCTTTACCCATCTCCATTTGCATACTTCCCTCATACTGACCCTGTACAGCCTTAAGAATCTGTTTGTCTCTGGATCTCCCTCCAACCTCATTTCTTTCCACATACAAGTCAGTGCTGTTTACTCCCTCAAAGGTTTTATTCTCCTTGCCTCACACTTTTATTCAACCTGCATCCTTCCTTCTCTTGTTCAGACCCCCTCCCCCTTTTCTTTATTTGCATATCCCAGGTGTGTTGGCTCATTTGATAGATGTACTCATTTTTTCTGTTACTTCTCTAAATGTCCTTTTTTTTGTCTGTGTGTATCCCGTTGAGTGTTTAAAGAAAACTCCCACACTGCAACTCACTTCCCTTCCTTCCACCCCCTGGAGCTTTTTTTGTAACCTTTGCCTTGTTTTTGCCTTGTCCCACATCCTGAATTTCCAAATGTCTGTACTGTGCATGTTCTTACTTCCCTCCCCCTTTTTTCTCGGCCCTCCATATGCTGCTGCTCCCAAGGGGGTGCATCTTGGGGCCCTGAGAGGCTGCAAGAGATGATGAGATGCTACTAGCACTTCCTACTCACAGGGTGTGGAAAACACTATCCCACACTGCTGATTCACACTGAAGGCTTTAACGCCACATCCTCTCACTTCCCTTCCTTTCTTCATTGCACCAAAACTCCCTCAGAACCTTTCAGAGTTGCTCTTACCTCTGAACACTCGCCCTACGCCCACCTGCTCCTCCTGTCCACTGAGTGATTACATCTGTATGCCACTGCCAAGAAAGAGAGTGCGTGAGAAAGGTGGAAGATTACATCTTCTTTCACCTGTCTTTGGATGCAAGTTCAGAGCAGAGGAAAGACTAGACGGCACAAAAAACAAATGCACTGGTGTGGAGAAACGAGAGAAGATAAAGGGAGGGTAGGGCCGGGGATTGTGGTGAACAAGAAATGAGACGACGGGGTGAAATTGAAAGAGTAAAACAGAAGCAGAGGACAAGGAAGGAGCTGTAGCCCATGAAACCGAGAAAAAGAGAGGAGACAGAGGAGAAAATACAATAGAATGGAAGACATTAGTGGATGAACAAGAGGGAAGGAAAGACAAGAAGAGGAGACCAGAGCAAAGGGTAGGAAATTAAAAGGAAGGAAATCAAACAAAATCCAATCAATCGAAATAAAAGTCACAAAGCAGGTACAATAAGAAGACGAAAGGGAACGAACACGCCGGGAACATAAGATGAGGGGAGCAGAGCGAGGGAGGGGAAAGGAAACTATAAGGGGCTCTGAAACTATAAGTAGGCCAGTGGAAATTTCAGAGAAATTGATTAGCATTCAAACAGACACAGCAGGCTGCAGGGGGTGGGTGTGTGCGGAGAGGGGCATTGGTGTGGGGTGGGGGCAAGTGACTATTTATCAGAAAATGGCTTCCAATGGCTGGCAAAAAGAGATGCCCGAAGGCTCTGGAAAGGACGCGTGCGAGAGAAACACGTGCAGAGAGGAAAAGACAAGCGTTGGAGACACGGGGCCGGGAGAGTGAGTGACACCGAGCGACGGGCAGAGCCGAGGGCGCCACTCTGCTTAACACTTCCACAGGCTTCCTCCACTGCCGCTTTCACACTGCTTGTCAAACAGATACGGGCTGCTACTGACTCAACCGCACAGCATGTCTCCTAGCTCTGTGGATGGGTTTATGTGTGCGTTTATTACTTTCACCTTGCCCAGGGATGTTTTGTTGTACTTTTCCTTAGCTCTGTCCCCGGGGTGTGTCCTTGCATTAATTAACGGGATTCTGTGGCACGTGACTGGATGGCAACAACCAGAGCGCTCATACCTGTCCCCAGTCTCTACAGACATTGTCTGCTTTTTGTGTTTATGTGTAGAAACAATGATTGTTTATATTGCACTCGCAAAATATGTATTTAAGTGGTCAGATGAAGAAAAGAAAGCGGTTCAAAACAAGCCATTCATCTTACCTGATGTTGGTGGTAAATCTGACAGTTTATAGCTGCTTTTTTTTAAAATCCAGTAATAACGCAGCATTACTTTTTTTACCCCATGTGTTATTATTTTTGCAATAGAGCTGCTTTATCTTGGCTTTTGATCCCCCGCAGTCTTGTTGTGCAGCCCCACTCCCAGCACATCTCTACAGCTGAGAAACGTCTCTAGTTTGTATTCTGCAAACTCTTTAAAAAGCATGCTGACAGTCATCACATGCAAAGATATACACAATCAACAATCAACAGCTCTAGCAGTTTTTTTAAAGTACTTTAAAAAAACTGTTTTTCAGTAACTAAGAAGTTAAAGTATCCCCTAAGGGTGTGTGTAATTTTAATAGCTTATTCACAAACCTCTGCCCTAGCATATTTCTTGGTTGCAATAACATTTGTGTCATCATGTCAGTCTGCCATATGCATACTATATTTGTGATGTCGAAGCATTACAAAAAACTTACTATTTACTTTAATGAAGGGGAACAAATGTTAATTTAAAGTTTATATAAGTGGTAATTGTAAAACATTTTTTCTTTCCTTCCTTTTGGTTGCTATGTTTTCACTTTTAGGTATATAATATGCATTTCTGTGTCTAAATATTTGAGGTAGTGTGCAGCAGGTTTTTCTTTTATGAAAACATCTAGTCAATTTCAGGCCACCACTTTCTTTAGTCGAGGACTTCCACAGCTGAGAGAACTTTCTCATTTCGCGTCTTCTCTACCTGATATGTCAAACACTGTTGTTTGTTTCGGAGAGAGTTCTTTTTATTTTCTGAAAGCAAATTAAAAATTCAAACTGTTTATCGTATTGTTTTAACTAAAGCTGACTTTACCTACTCAGAGATGCCACTGCATCTTCAGACATTTGTCTTCCTTTGAAGCTCTATTGTTAGAGGCTGTTTCTCTTCTTCCCGTCTCGCCTTTTTTAGAAGTAAAATAATGTTCACATTCACAAGTGTGCTAACAAAGGTCAGAGCTATTGCAAAAGTGGAACATTCGCTTTTTTGACACAGTGATTTGCCACTCTGCTGTTTTATTTCTCCCCATAGGGAAGTGTCTTTAAATACTCTTTGCTTTCATATCAGAAGAAATGACCTTTAGACCTTAAGATGCCTGTTTTTTGCTGACTAGTATTCCAGTTAATTCCCACCTAGCCCAAAATAAGCTGATAGATGCGACAGGGATGCAGCTACTGCTGAAGCTGAGTACTGTTCTATAAACACTAAACTGGTGACTATCAGAGGTAAAAGCAGAGGTTTGACAAAATAGATGCAAAAGAGTCTGCTGGGTAAAAAAAACATCACCTCTGCTTGTAACAGTACTGATTGTGTCAGTTATAATAAGTTCAATGTCTAAATTCTTCCTTTCCACTAATCTCTGTGTCTTCTGTCCATTGTGATACTGTTGTTTAAGGAGCCAAGGTTACCATCTGCTACAAGCTCATTTCAGCACATTTAGTTTCTGCTTGGCAGTGGTTTTGCATGTGCAGCTCTCGTGGATGATGGCATGTGCCAAAGTCCAATGTCTCTATGTTTCACTGTTTTGTTTTGTATGCTTTTGTATTCCAAAAATCAGTCTTGTTTCATATCCCACAGTTCTGATGAAGCTTGTGTGTTCAGCACTGAGATAAGCCACTGATTGAAATGCTGTGGTGGGACCTTCAGTTTGTTTCATTTCAGTTTTGTTCAATTTTATTATGTAGCTCCAAATCACAACAGTAACCTCAAGTCACTTTATACTGTAAGGCAAAGACCCTAATACAAATAAAACCCCAGCAATCACATGACCGCCATTGAGCAAGCACTTGGTGACAGTGGGAAGGAAGAACTCCATTTTTACCTCCAGCCGAATCAGGTTCAGGGAGGGGGGGCATCTAACACGACTGGCTGTGGGTGAGGGGAGGAAGACAGGAAAAAACACACACCGTGACACCTTAAGAAAGCTGTGCACAAACCAGTGATGAAACTCAAAGAACTGAAGCAGAGGGACAAAGGTTCTCCACGGCCATGTAAAAAGACTGACGTAGTCCTAAAAGTCATAAAAGTATGCATTGTCACAAAGTTATCAGTTAACAACTTAACATAATAGAGTTCCCTATCCTTATGAGGACATACATATGATGTTTCTTTTAGATTTCATGTATGAACACAAAGCTACAACATAAAGCAAAGCTAAAAACCATCCCAAAGAGACTTCAAAGCAGTCGCCATGGTGATTCTACTGTAGAAACATGGTGGAAATGGAGACGACTGTGCTGCAAGCCTGACTACTCATCACTGCTTGTATTCCCTGTTAAAGTTAATCTTTCCCTTAGCTGTCCTGCATCTGCTCTTATATAACTATCACTAGCTTACAGCTGTAAGTGTTTCAGGTCTGTGCTAACTAACAATAAAGACAAGATGATAGTTTATTAAATTTTAATGAAATTTGCAGATTGTTTCGGTGAAGTTTAATAAACTCCTTGCTATCTAAACTATAACGGGACACCGGAGTAAATTCTCAAGCATCTCACACTTCTGATGATCAGCTGTGTGCTTGACGTTTATTCAGCTGTGTAAAAACTATAACTTTAATCTCAGCCAAAGCGATTTACTCAGGAACAAATAAAATACAAAAAAAGCCAAACAATAACATTTTAAGTTATCTAAGTGACTCATATATCATGTTTAACCTGAGTAGCGAAAGACGGCGGTGGGTTTGAAAACGATTAGCTGGGAGTCCGGTGTTCTCACGGCTCTAGTGAGCCTTGCCCCCGGCTAGCTATCGAGCTAGTGGGTAACAGACGTCTCCGAAAACGTCGGAGCGTTTTTGAAAATATGCGGTGTCTTGATAAACTGAGCAGATATTTGAGGTTAGGTTGCATTACTAAAAAAATGGTCATGTGATTACAGCGATGTGTTACTTTGCAACACGTTACAGTCAACGCTGGTTACCACCATCACCTTCTGCGCCCTTTAGTCCCACCCTTGCATGTAGCTTGTGCCCCCATTGCTAAAGATTGTCTAGATGCACACAATATCACTTTGTTTTATTCATCCAAGGGCTGCTGACAGAGCGAGCAGTCTCTTTCTACTTTCCTTTAAAATCCTATCTGAAGTGCAGACAAGGTATCATAGAGTTCATTCTTTTAATCAAAATTCCAGCTCCTAATCCTCAGGCTGCTCCTGGCTTACTTAGCTTGTCAATCCTAAAAGCTCCTCAAAAGCTGAAATAAATGATCGTGTCCTGGCTTTTACTGCTTTGAGACTCCACTGCGGCAGTCTTTGCAGTCCATCCTTACATGAACTGACAATATCATATATTTCATCTATTAAAACCGGCTTTTCACATTCTGCATTATCAGTCTAAATGGCTTTGTCCTTTCAAATCATTATCATTGAGAGGAGGAAACATTGGTTCCCTCATCATATGGAATTGGCTCTCTGATTAAATGAGCTTTCATCATCTCCTTCACACACCCCTCCCTCTTGTCTTTGTCGGTGTGTATCTGCAGTCAGATCATCTTCCTTATGAAGTCATCTGGCAATGATGTGAATCACATTAGATGAATGGATTGGCTGACTAATAGCATAAACCCTGTTAATTGGATGCATATTGTCATGGCTAACTGTTATAGCATCATAAAGCATCTGAGCTGAAGAAGGTGGCACTTCTCTGAGGTTGCATAAGCAGCACTAACATGGGAGCAAATAGGCATGACAAATAAGACAGGGAGGATCCTGGAGGCCTAATGGCGTGCTTTGTCTCACTCTGTCTGTGTGACCTCTTTCAATCTTTTGTTCTCACACATCAGGTCCCAATAATCATTTTTAATTCCAGACTCGAAAGCACTTCCTTCCTGCCACTGCTCCCTCCCTGCCTACCTAAGGGAATTTCATCAGCCTTTTCTGCTTAATTACCTCAAAGACACTGTCAGTCTTACCTAATTATAACTCAATTCTCAACAATGTGTCTCATAACGGCAGGCTCGGCATTGAACCGTTAAACTGCAGTTTACTTCCATGACCTCTGGAACCTCCCACACATAATAAGAACAGATGTCAAAAATCCACTTCTGTTCCGACCTTGTGCGCCTGATTGAGTCTCTATTAACAAGGATAAATAAGCAATCTGAACCTTTTGGTCAGGCTCCTTCTCTGACACCAAAATAAAAGTACTTCATGCTCAATGGCGCCAGTCATCACAAGTTCAGAGTTTATGCCAGGCTTGCGGCATGTCTCTTGGGATGAATGTTGGCCATGTTTTCACCAGAGAATAATTTTGATGTTCCCCTGGCTTTTCATCCAGTGCCACTATCTGTGTCAGAAAGTGCCTCAGCTGTTCTCTTTGAGAAGACAATTCTTACTGCAAGTGGTCTGTTTGTGTCAGTGGACGATTGGGACAACAAAAACTTTAAATGGTGAGATTTTTATTTGCATGGAGCCTATGAACCATGCAATGCAGTCATAGCATAAAATTATTAGTGTGGCCAACAAACCAACAGCAGGTTCATAACAGAGCAGCACAGAACTACCAGTAGCTGTCTGCGTCCTTGCACAGATCTGAGATCTGAGATTCTACAAATGGGGAGTAAATGCAGCAATATCATGCTAAACACCACAAACTATGTGGCTTCAGATCCACTGCTAGTCGTAGTACAAGGACAAAGAGATAGAGAGGGAGTGCTGAATAAAATCCTGCCATGAATAACAAACATGTAGTGCACAGGTGTCAGACAAACATCTGAATGTTCTTATTTTGTTTTAGTTTGTAAGCGGTGTCTGACTGATTTACAGTCCTAGCAAAAAAAGTTTGGGACCCAGTGAGTTAGAAGAAGATCATGGTTGTCCCATTGTTGATTTTTTATAGCACACCGTCAGTCTTTCATTCTGTGTAACTATTTTTGCACATTTTCTAATGTATTGATATTTAGATCTTTTAAACAAGGTGTACACTGAAATACATGTTAACAGTTATACTATAGTTATACTTCTGACTCTACTGTGTGCTTTCTTGTAATAGACTCTTTGAAAGATTTGAATCCATGTCGTGTTTTTGTGAGTGAACAACAAAATTACATTTTCAGCTGAGTACCTTAGTAGTAGCACTACCGCCAGCAACTGAGGTCCAAAATTTAGAGACTGAGTCTATAACGAAGAACATTTAGAGTAATATAGAATTAGAGCCATATGTGAAAGAATCGTGGTGTCAGAAACAGATATTACCTTCCTCTGCTACATGTTTCTTCCCTTTAAAAAGGAGTTTTTCCTTCCCACTTCTGCCATTGTTCATAGGAGGTTGTTTGACTGTTGGGGTTTTCTCCATATTATTGTAGGGTCTTAACCTTGGAATATAAAGTGCCTTGAGGCAACTGTTGTTGTGGTGCTATATAACTAAAATTGAATTGAACTGGCTGCCAAATCAACTGTTTTTGACTTGATAGTATTCTGTTAGAAGATTTTCATGGTTGTGCACCAAGAAGGTGAAACTGCCTTATAAAAGGGTAGATATGAACCTAACTGTAATTCCAACACTGAACAGGTTACTGGAATGCTGGTAGATCTAAAGCAGATCTAAACCTTTTTTGCGCTACAGGCCGGTTTATGCCCGACAATATTTTCATGGCTCGGCCTTTAATGTGTCGCGGATGAATACAACAAAATAAAACTAGTACCGGTACCGAAAAAAAGAAGATTTATGCATAACACACGTGAAAAGACCCAGGAAAATCGAGTTAACGATCAAAACGATAACAAAATAACGCTGAACACCGATAAAAACCCTGAAAACCACACATTTCACACCTGAGCCTCAACTCTCGCGGCCCGGTACCAAACGACTCACGGACCAGTACCGGTCCGAGGCCCGGGGGTTGGGGACCGCCGATCTAAAGAACCTAAAGAAAAGTTGGCTGCACTCACAGTTAGGGATGGGTACCGTGCCATGATGGCACCGGTTCTGACATAAACGGTAGTAACCAGACCGAAAAGCAGCGCACATTTCGGTGCTTTATTTCGGTGCTTTTTTTTCCTGAGCTGTGATACACTTTAGATTCTAGCCAATCATTTTACGTTTCCGAGGATAGTAGGCGGGGCCAGGTACGTACGTTCTGTTAAAGCAGAGCTACAGATTAAAAATGCCCAAGGCGAAGCGGTTAAAAGTCTGGCTGTACTTCACAGCAAAATATGCAAACTCAGCAGCAACAAGTGCTTTAAGCTGATACTGTGATACTGTCAAAGGAGGTAACACCTCAAATCCGATGAAACACCTGGCGACGCATAGCGTTTTTTTTAAAAGCCCAGAAATGCGCCGTATTTGATAGCTTGCTGCGAGACCTCACACCGAGCACATCTACTGCGGGTGGGTTGCCTGTTATGCAACATCCCCCAAAAACACGAAGAGGAGAGTCCTGGCCCCTAGCCCTGTCAGTGTAGCAGAAATGATGACGGATGATGGAGGCAGCAGCAGCCGTTCTTCTCTGCGTGAGTAGGCTAACCACGTTGTTACATTAATGCATGTAAGGTGAACTAGCAAACATCATCATAGCTACATGCTGCTGTCCTCTTGTTTGATGGCAGATGCTCCCTTCACCCTGGCTAAAAAGGCTAAAATGACCAAAGAAAAAGTGGAAAACAGTTAAACATGAGAGGTTTAGGACAAAGTTTGTGTTTTTTCCATTGTTTAAGCACTGCTTCCAGCCAAGAGTGATACCATATATGCCCCATAGCTGCAGAAAAGGCTAACATTGTTATATTTTTACAAAAAACAGCTGAACATGAGAGGTTTTTGGACCAATTTTGTGTTCTCCATTCTTTAAGCACCGGTTTGAGCACCGTTTGAGCACCGGCACCGTTTCAAAAGTACCGATTTGGCACTGGTATCGGATAAAACCTAAACGATACCCATCCCTACTCACAGTGGCTTCAACTTCAATCCTTGGTAGATGCATTCAGTTTACTATGGTTTTGTCTGGTAACCAGGTGATATTTACAACTATCTGAGATCTGCATAGTACATGAAATTCAGAACTAAACAACAAAACAGCTAACGCTTATCTAGGATCGGTGTTCGTTGTTATGCTGGAAGGATAACAGATGCTTCTCAGTGAAGAGAGGATTTTCAATGTGCATTTTTCAGTGTGTTTCTCAGCTCTTCTTATTCAGCACCACTGAGACACAAAGAACAACATGCGTGATGAAATTTGAAGCAAACAATAGGCAGTACTGTAGAGCGCCCTGTTTGTTTGCCTTTCTATTAGTAATCATTAGCAAAATACTGGCATATTTTCAAATTTCAGGAGAAAGTGGAGAAAGCATGCAGAGCAACACCTTGCAAAACATAGGCCATTTGGTTTATTTACACACGTACACACGTACACTCTGTTGGGGGGGATTAATTTGTTAGAAACAGCATGATTCTCAGAGGGAGACACAAACTAACACAAACAGACCTGATTAGCACATCATGATTAATGGTTGTGACAGCTCATTTTGAAACTCGCATAGAAACTGTCAGTAAGTGCGTGCGTGTGTGTGTGTTGGTGTGTTAATGCACATGCTCACGCATACATTGATCAGTTGTTTGTTGTCACTGAAACTTGCTTCATGATATTCAGGCTTACATTCCCATGCATGATCGACAGACTGAGGACAGGAAGTTTTGGATTTGTGCAGATACGTATCACCTCTTATCCGAGAAGCTTTAAGCTCACAGTTTTGAGATCCCAGACGCCTTAACGCCCATTTACATTTTGGGTCATTTGATCTGAGCAAGTCACATGACAGGGTGGGGCAAGGTCTCACAATGGGTTCACCCGAAACCTTGGCTAACAGTGACCCACAGCCGTTTTTACACCTTGGCTCATGTGATTAGGCAGAAGGTCAGTAGTGGGTTCATGACACTCCCAACAGGGCTTAAAAATCTGGGACTCTCCACCAATTGCTCTTAGAACTGAAGAAGCTTCTCGGATGAAGCGCTTTTCTTTCCAAGCTCCTTAGATCAGTGTTTCTTAACCACTGTGCTGTGGCACGTAGGTGTGCAGCGCTAGAGATTTATAAGCGATCGCCGCGAGCAACAGAACATATACATTCTCTTCCACTAGAGGGCAGTATAACTACCTGCTCTAATTAAATGGGTTGCCAACTGTAAAACAGAAGAAGAAGATATTAAACAATAGTCATGCTATGTGACAATGCAGCGCATTGTAGCAACAGATAAATATTTGAAAAGAAAAAGTAGTCAATCTGACCTGAGTCCTGGAGCAAATTGTGACCCAGATGAAGGCCCTAGCACGAGTAGTGGTCACAATAAAGCAAAAAAAAGGTATACTGGAGACAAACTGAGCCAATTCGGCTATACCTGGCATGCAGGGGAAAATGATCAAAATGTTTTCTGTGACATTTTTGTTTGGTGGTGTGCCGTGTGATTTTTCTAATGTGGAATATGTGCCATGACTCCAAAAGGTTGGGAAACACTGCCTTAGATTACTATAACCTGGATGACAGAGAACCTTCACAGGCATGTGAATGCATATACAGATATATATATATATATATTATACTGAACACAATATAATTATATAGGTCTGTGTTTTGTATGACAATACACAAATGGGCCACACTGGTTTTTATAAAAACTGTTTTCATGTGGTTCAAGCAATAAAACTAGGATGAGAACATCACCAAAGCTAGTTATAGCACTAACACAGGGGACAGCTACTAACTTTAAAATGAAAACAATGAAAAATAAAGCACCAAATAAATTTTCTCAACCTCTTAATTCAAATCCTCAGAAAAGGTTTCTGTTGTCAAGTGATGATACAAGGGATGCCCTACAGCGACTACAACATCTCTGATAGTAAAGTTGGATTTATTATTGTAATAAATTGCATTTTTATTCATTATGAACTATTATTATAATGGATTAAGATTAAATCCCTATATACTGCAATACTTAGTGGGATCATCTGTTTTCTGACACTTTAAGTACATTCTGCCAATAATACGTGGAACTCATCACTTGTGATGTCATTTCATTTTGTACTTGAATACTTTTCTAATGGCTCTGTTTGTGTTTGTTACCTGTACAGGTTATTTTTTCTAGTGCGCAGAGTTTTGAAAAACTTGTTTGGGGGGTCTTTACGATATCCTCGCCACAACAATTCCTGAAACGCTGTAGGAGAAGCAGATTGACAGATGCATTGTAGGAAACACTTTTATGATTAACTGGGATTATACGTGGCCTCAGTCGGACTCTTCGGTGTAAAAGCAGAGTTTTTATTCTAACGTCTCTGTTTTGTGTTGAATCAAGCTAATGAAAAAAAACCTCCACAAAGAAACACTTGCTCATTACAGTGGTTTTGTGAACAAACACAATACAGAGGAGATAATCACACTGCAGAAGGTGTTTCATTGAAGAATAATATACCATCTACCAATGTACTGTTGTCAGTATCAGGACCTCTATTGTGGTTCAGAAATTATATCTGGAGCTTCTGGGTGGCTCCAGAGATTAGGCCACATTGTGTTGTAGTGACACCACTGATATGAGAAAGGCTTACATTTCATATTGGAGCCAGCATTATCTTTCATTTTTTGTGTCACTTGCTGGGAAGAAACTAATGCAAACTGATCAAAACTAAATAAAAATTCTCATCTTATTGAATAAATAAATAAGAAGCTCTCCTGAATAGTTACTCATGCTGTCTCAGGCCCTGCAGGGCACACATTTTGAACTTCCACACCAACCGTGGAGCGGTCCCTGTAGGTATTAAATATTGATAATGGTGATGTGCAGATGTGCATAGGAGTATGCGTATCACCACCAGGGATACTTTAGAATTTTGGAAGCGTGCAGATAAGAACTTGGGCAAATAAACAGTGTAAGTTCTTTTTATTCTTTTTACTTTCAGCAAATCCCTTTACTCAGCTCTAACCCTGTAGCTCTAGCCCAATGTCGTTATTAAATAAAGAATCTTAGACAGTGCTTACAGGTCAACTTTATTCTGTCAGTACTGGTGATCGGGATCACCCACCAAATCTTTTATATGGACTCAAGGTGAGTGCATCTACTGCCTTCTTTCTAATTCAGTACTGATAAAGAAATGCAAATGGGCGCAAAGCAAAAGGTGACCTGAGACTGTCCAAGAGACGGGCTCAGGATGAAAGGAGCTACTTGTGAGAAAGTTCATCTCAACATAATATTACACTGAACAATTTTCAATTAAAATAAAGCAGGCCATGAAGTCAAGCCCAAATACAGTCCCTACAGTGCAAACAATTGTTGTGCATCTGCAAGCCACTTTGGAGCCCGCCAAACTTCCCCAGATCATGCCATGTCTCCACTGACACACATTCTGTGTTCCTCTCCCTGCCTCCAGCTTTCTGACTCAAGGCTGCTTTTGTCATCCACAGCTCTGTCGTTGCGCACATTCACACTGTCAAATATAAACACTGCAAGATAGAAACATCTAACTGTAGTTGTGCCAACAAAATAAAACTTTATAGATTTGCTTCCAAGAAGGTTTGTAAAATGAACTAATTTGTCAATTTATATATACGAAGCTCAAAGACATCCAACAACAGTACAGCAGTGCAAATTTGGACTGTTGTAGTTTTCAGTTTGTTTTAAATTGCCTCAGAGAGATGTTAACGTGATCGATTTGGAGGCTGTTAAATTGGCTTCATTTTAGTGATTTTTAAAAAGTTTGTCCACCCTATTTATATTAATGTGCTTTGGTTTAGAAGTATAAGAAACAACTTTTTAAAAGTGTAGTATAACTCAACTTTAACATTTAATTTAATACTTTGAATTATCACCAACACAGAAAAACATCAGGAAATCACAAGGCAGACGGGCCACAGGATACGCCGGGCCTGACCTCGGTCTAGAAGCATTCAGTGTTACTGCTGCAGACACAAAAAAATCCTCCCTTCTTGGTACTCCACTGTGGTAGCAGCAGTGTTTGTGGGCCATACAAATGCTGTATGAGCAAGCATCAGAGCTGAATACTTTGCAGCATTGTGCTAGTTCTACCTCAGAGGCATCTCGACTGAAAGGAAGACAGACTGCTGTGCAGTATCTTGGAGTCCAGTAAGCCATTTCTTTCTTCCACTGACCTGTAGCTACATCTCCACACCTCAGTGCATTTTATAGTGGTGCTATTGTCCACTTCTGTGTCCAGGCTTATACAGAAACACTGTATTTGCTCCATAGCTTTCTTTTACGTCCTTTGATCACTGACTATTTTGTAGTGGACTTTTTAAATCTCTTCTTCAAACGGCCAGAACTGCAGAGCACGTAGCGCCGTCATGTCTTTAGGTTTGGGGGGTATTGTATGCTAAATAAGTACTCACAAGTTGAGTCAGGCATGATGGAATTCAACAGCTTCTGTAGGATACTCTCTCTCACTCCCTCTCTGTGAGTGTGTGAGTCTGTCTTTCTTTAATGTTTCTTTGATGTTTCAATGAAAACGGGTCCCAGCCTTGAGCATCCTGGTCCCAGTGCTGCATTTCTGCACTCGTATGCATTTCCTCAGCATGATGACATTTTTTTAAGAGAAGAAGGAGAAGAAGTAAGATTGCTTGCTTGTGAATTCCTTCATAGTTGGACGTATTCCATTTTAAGATATGTTTCAAGCAATCTTCTAATCCTGGGTTTGTGTGGCTTGACTTACCTACTGGATTTATATCTTGCTGAAACTTGGGCAGGTCATACACAGGTTTCAAGTCTTGTGGGATATTTTGCAGTGTGCTTTTGGATCATTATCATGCTGGAACATTCCTCTACCTCAAAACTTCTAGAAATCGGAATTTATTTGGTCAGCCAGTATTTTTGGTATATCCACATGCATGCATGGTGATATCAATATCAATCATATCAGTGTCATCTCTACAACATCTATGCACTTCTCCGGCCTCATGTCATTACACTCCTACCGCTCGCTTCAGTTTTCTTCACAAAGATTATGCATTAACTATTACTCTCTGTAGAGTCTTTAGTGGTACTGTGGCTCAGTCTTTACCTCCTGAATCAGTGACCTCCTGGTCCCTTGGCTATGGTATGGTCAATGACAAATCGCCTTCTTCCATGTAAACTATGCACAGGGCCGACTGCTGTCATCTGCTAGCAAGGAGGGTATTTTGTTTTGTCATCTTTGTGAAATCTCCTAATCATATTTTTTTAGAAGAAGAAAAAAATTAGAGCAATTAAAATGCAAACAGGTCTACTCACTTCTGTACACAGAGAAATACAAGTTACAGCAAACAATACAAGCAAAAAATAACTTTTGTCCAGTAAACTGGAAGCATTCAGACATAAATATTTCATCAGGTTGGCTCCTTCTTCTCTAATATGACTAAACAGAAATCGCCAAAATAAGCCAGATGAAAAGAGCAGTGATTCAGTCAGCGAGCAGCTTGCCCCACATTTGTGCAACACCTCATTTTGCTGTGTCGGTGCAGTGGATGGAAGAGGGTGAAGTTTCTGAGCCACAACCAGACTTCTGGCTCTCCACAATACTTCAGACAGACTGTAAAACTTATTTGATGTTAAACTATTGGTTACCTGATGGGTTTATATAGTAATAAAAAGATTTGCATAATGCTAACCCTTTAGCCTTCGCGTATGGGGGATGAAATTTCACCTTGCCATTAAAATTAGTATGAGCTGCCAACAGAAAAGAATCCATTAGGCCTTTACTACATTTGGCCTTCATTGGTTCGTTAGTAGTTAATAGGTGGTCTGCATTTTTAATCATTATTAGATTACGATTATTAACATTTTATGCATCAGGAGGACACAAGATGTCCTGTATCTGTTATCTGGTAGCTGTCAGACATCACACACACACACACACACACACACACACACACACTCAAAAATGTGCAATTTACATGAAATGATTAGAAGACAGTGAAAATTAGTATTCACTAGGTTTTGATTCTGTTCCGTCCCATCCCATTCCAGCACACACATTTACACATGAAGACACACACTGAGTGGTAGCCGACACAGAGATAGCAACCTGCTGAGAACACACATAATTTATTAGCAAGAATCTAATCACAGACTCAAATGAGTTCCAATGGAACTCATTAAGACGGCACAGACAATAAGAGAGCATGTGGTGAGATAGATAGATAGATAGATAGATAGATAGATAGATAGATAGATAGATAGATAGATAGATAGATAGATAGAAAGAACTCCCTTTTTTCTCTTTTTAAAGTGCAGTAATAAGAAAATGTTATTTTGAGGAAAATTTAGTTTGATTTTCTTTCAGCTGCAGCAGGTAATGGTCCAAGTGTGTGTAACCTGGAGACTCTGCAGGAAGTGTAATTTTCTGGAATTCAATGCAGAGTGATGTCATAAAGTAAATACACATATTCAAATGGTGTGACTCTTGAGTTTGCAAGCATAAAAGCTCGTGTATTCATAATTACGAGCAAGCGGGAGACTGATCAACATGCTTTCTGTCGCCGCGATGCAACATCTGCTCACACGGTGTCAGCTGCTTTGTGAAAAAGCAGACTGCAGAGCCCTCCTGGCAGTGTTATTTTCCAAGTCATCTAAGGATAAAATGATTTAGAAAAAACATTCATTGCATCTACTATAAGCAATGAAGCTATTTCCTCGCAAACATCTACACCTGAAGGCAGCAGAGTCTTATTGTACGCACACCAGCCCAGCAGGGAGTCCACCTCATGTAGCAGCACACACACACACACACCCGTCCACCTTTCACCACCAGCAGTGTAAATTGAGGGACGCGGTAATCAGTGGTGTGACTCGGTTGGTAAGTGACGGCATCGATTGTCTGGGATTGAAGAGTCAGTCTTAATACTAGCTGGTTTCAGGAGTGGAGTAGTGTCAGGGTGGGGGACGCCAGAGAGACAAGAGAGCCTTTTGTAACGAAGATGGATGGACAAGACGGATGGAGGGAAAACTGCTCTCCACTCTCATTTGGAAACAACCCGTTTCAATCAAAAGACACCGTGGTTTAGAGACTTGTGATTTAACTGTTGAGTCCCTAGCCGAGGCTAGAATTAAAGCTTGAAAAGTGTTGTACCTTTACAATGGAACTGAGCTCAAAGGTTTTCAGGGTGTTGTGCCCTTGAGGGAGCTCAGTAGTTTTCCAGTTTGGGGATTATAAAGAAAAATAAATCAAATGCAATGGCTAATTTCAGATACAAAGTAAGATGAAGTACGTGGCTTCCTAGATCTTAATTTCTAAATGTGCATGGCGACAAACATAGGCACACAAAAAAGACCTAAGTGTAGAAAAGTTTTTGATCTTGCTTGATACAAAAAAGTAGCTGCAATGCATTTGTTGTCAAATTAACCAGTAGCACAAAAGAACACAGTTTTACTCGAATTATTCTAAATTCAATTTGTGGTCATTCAGTTAGCGTTTATTGGATTAGTCTGTATTTATGAAGCAGCGATTGTAGTCAGAGAGGGATTAGCACCAAATGTGGAAGGTAATCTGCCATATACAGTGCTATTTTAGTATTGGGGGGAGCATGCAACATCCATGATAATCTATGCGGATATCTTAACATTACACAAAACTAGAGGAGCAGAAAAACATGCCCGTCTTGTCTCAGCCTTCCATCAGATTTTCAAGACACTTTGTCATTGCTTTTCAGCCCTGCGGGTGGTCTTTGTTTGTCCTTCAAGCTTGGGTCCTCTACAAGAGGCCTGGGAGCTTAGGGTCTTGCACTGTATCTTAGCTGTTCCTAGAACTGCACTCTTCTGTGGTCAAACAGTTGAAAGAGGGGAAAGATGATCAAGACGGCAGGGGTAAAGTTGCCAGAAAGCTGAATATCACATCTGCAAGACAGCTACACGTACCTGGATATCTGGCAGGCAAGCAGCAAATATGGCGAAGATGAAGATACTTACAGAAGACAAGAAAGGTTCTGAGAAGCCAGCTAAATGGTAGGAATAAGATCCAATATAATACCCAGCTGAAATAATAAGCTGACCACAGGAGGAGTTGGATGTCACTGGTGTCAAGACACAAAAACTCCTCACAATGCACGATGGTCTTAACCCAAGGTCCAGCACCCTGAAGCTCTATGAGCAATGGAAGGAGGTTGGGTTAGGATTAATGCATGACAGAGTCCCACAATGCAGGATGAAACACAGAGCATCCATGAATACATCAGGAAGATGTCCCTCTGAGATGAGCTGCTCAAAAAATGCCTCAGGCAGCTGAAGACAGATGGTGATGATGACTAGGAGGAGGAACTATCAACCAAACCAGTGCATGGGATGTAGCATTGACAGAAAGAGCTGACATCGAGAAATCCTAACAGTTGCTAGAAAATTCCAGCATTAAAGAACACAGAGGGTCTGATCATGGGAGCATAACAGCCCCCAGGACCAGATTCATAGAGGCAGCATTGTACCACAGCCAACATGACCCAAGTTGCAGACTGTATAGAGACAATCCATCAGGATGTACTCTGTGACAGTGGATACTGAAATGAACAACCAAACGGATGGAATAGTGCAGAGGAACATCTGCCCCACATATGGATTACAAGCCAACAAGTCCCGATGGGAGACACCACCAAAGGTGCTTGAGAACAACAGGGCTAAGGTCCTCTGGGACTTTGAGTTCCACAGACATCCAGCTGCTGACCAATCAACCACACTTAGTGCTGTTTTGCAAGGAGCAGAAGACTGCAGTTGTGATCGATGTGGGAATCCCAACAGACAGCAACATCAGAAAGAAGGAACATTAAAAATACAGAAGTACCAAAGACGGAAGGAACAACTGGATCCAGATGCGGAAGAGAAGATGTCCAAAGTGTACCCAGAGGCAATAGGTTCCAGTAGTAATTAGAAGCTGTAACCTTCAAACTGGAAGAGCAGTTCCAACAGATTCCAGACGCAACATCAGTGATCTCTGCAGAAGAGTGCAGTCCTAGGAGCAGCTAACATACTGGACCCTCCAACTCGCAGGTCTCTGGTGGAGGACGTGAAGACTTGAGCTTAAAGATTTCACACACACCACCCCCCAGGCTTTGAGAGGGAGATTTTTGAGAGAGAAAGACAGAGAGAGAGAGAGAGAGAAATCTCTTCATTTATTCATTTATACTGTTTTAGCAATTAACTAACTGTACCAAATATGTATGTAAACTGAGTGTTTTTGTGGACTTTCAGACACATAGTGTCTTTCACATTTACTTAAAAACACTAATTATGATTTTGTCACTGCAGACTTGTTTGTGTCTCTATGTTCGCGGGTGTCTCAGGAGTGCTGGCTGCCAGGCTGCATTCAGTCATTTCACACTCTGCAAGTCTCCTGGGGGTACACTGGGGAAACAAACACACACAGTACATTCATACAAATGAAAACCTGAGATTTTATCATAGTCACAAACTGGGACTTGCAAGTAAGTCAGCTACACACAGATAATTATCATGTTGTTTCTTTGTGCATGCTGTATTCAGAAAGAAATGCCCACCCAGCATTCAGCACTAACAGATAGAAATAGATCTTATTCCATTCCCTCCCTTCTTGGCTAAAACATTGAAATTATATTGCGGATTGATAATAGCAGCTTACCCTTAGCTGCAGATGCAGAATTACACAATATAATGATATTTTTGGAATTAGACAAGAAGAAGAAATCCCCCAAACATTTTCCTACTCCTCAAACTTTGTGAAAACATTAAATAACAAAGAGCAAAACCAACATTCACCAAAAGTCAAGCAAAAAGTACATGAGAGGGGCCATCTCCAAGTTAAGATCTGAGACAAAAATCCGACCTCAAAATAGCTACCTGTCGTGCACAGCAGGCATGCTTTAATCTAAGTTGGCTAATTTGTTTTTTCCTTCTAGCAAGGTGGAAAAGAGTTCAGGCGCCGCTGAGAAGCCTTTCATGCCCGAGTGCTTAAATTAGAAGAGATCCATTTTATTTATAGAGACCCGTTTAGTGTAAATGTTAGATGTGCTCAGTTTGATTCGGTTTAATTACAATGCAGACATTTGGTCTAGAGGAGGTTTTGGTCGGTAGGACAGGTGGAGGCTGCTACCTCGGGTTATATAGTCAAGTGTAAAGTGGGATAGCAGCAGTTTGAGGTATTTCTGCCAATGTTGTGCACTGCAGAAATATCTCTGCCCAGTACTGTGGTTGTGAGGCACATTCGGTTTAATTTACAGCACAAGTGTGTCTTTTATTTGTCAGTGCATTTTTCAAGGTGGGGTAAAAGTTAATCCAGATTGTTTGAAGAAGCAGAGGTCACTCTGCAGATATTAGCAGTATTAGATCAACGGAAGCATTCCTCGTTAGAGAAGACAGAGCCAACCGGGTGAATTTATCCAAACCAGTTCACTATTCTTTTAACTAGTAGCTACTGTAGCTGTTAAAAGAGAGCAGTACATAAATCTTAATCGTACATAGTTGATTAAGATTTTCATTTAGGCAGCAATTTTACATGTTTTTCATATAAAAATTATTTGGCTTTGAATGTATGTACAAACAAAATCTTTTCTGGTTTATTTTCTTGATTATCACACACGTTGCATTTTACAGCTCAGCTACTTGTTAAACTGAAATTATCTGTAATCCCAAAAGGCCATTTGGAGAAGTACTACCCAGTAAGTCAAATGTGATTTGGTGGTCAGTCGTGGCTTACAGTAGATGTTGATGCAGTTTGTCACCAACCTGTTCCCGGGTTGGCAGTTTGATTCCCATTATACTGGCAGTCAAGACTGAATTACAGTTAAAATTCATAACAACAGTAACCTCAAAGTGCTTTGTACTGCAACATAAAGCCTATAATATTAACCCTATAATATATATAAACCCTATAATATTAGAGAGCAAAAAAACAGTGACTTAATGGCTTGCACTATTGGGTCAGCATGACACCAAAAGGTCTTTAGCGAGCACAAAAAAAATTAAATTCCTTTCCTGATTTTATAGTGACCCAAAGAAGAGAAGCCAATTACAAAAAAAATGACTTTTCTTCACAGTCCTTGCTAGCAATCAGTGTTTTGGACCATCTCAAGGTTTTTCAAGGGACTTTTAGAACAACCTGACCAAAATGAATTGCAGTCATGCAGAAGTAATGAATGCACAACTCACTTTTAGCATAGAAACAGGCCCCACAAAACACTACTTTGACCCCACATTAGAGCTGGGCGATATGAGATTTTTTCATATCACGATATGTTTTTTTCATTTCAGGCGATAACGATATCTATCACGATATCAGCCAAATAACTATATTTGTAAGATTTAAATGTGCCGTTGCTCACAAGTAAAATGTGAAATAATCAGCAGCTTGTTTTTATTTAAATATTTATTTCCCATAATAAGTTCAACAGGGTAGATGTACTTAAGGAACATGAGACTTTTTCAGATAAATAAAGGCAAATATTGCAAACTACACAAAAGGCAGCCGCTAAAGCGTTTAAGTTTCAAAATAGAACAAACGAAACAGACTAAACTGTCAATTCCACTTAGAAACAAAATATTAATTCTAAAAATAAATCTTAGTTTGTTTTACAGAAGAACAGACAAAACTGACTAACTTTTGTCAATATCAAATAAAGTCAAAGGAGCTTGCAAAGAAAGCCTCGGTGGGAAAAAGTAAACAAAGCTGGGGCATAGAAGCAGAACCGAGTCGTATGTGTGGAGGGACAGTAACTGTGTGTATATGTAAGCATTTAAACACTGCAGAGAGTAGAATTAACAGGATTGTAGAAATTCATTTCACCGAAACAATAACGTGGCGCACAGTGTGACGCATGCACCAGTTTATTGTATTTCCAGACTTGCTTTCGGCACATTTACAGTGCAGCTACTCTGTTTTTTGTCAGACTTGAAATAGCCGAAATACCTTCACACTACGGAGCTTCTATGGCTCTTCCGTTCGACAATCTCTCCGGCATTGGAACCATCATCTGTTTTCTCTTCGGTCACGCTCGCTTGATTTTTCTAGTCGGCACACTCATTTCCTCCATTACCCGCTGGCTGCTTCCCAAACAAACACACGTGCGGCTTGGCACTTGTGCTGTACGTAACAAGTCACGCGACGTGACGCTGCGGCTGTGATTGGTTCGGCTCTGCGCTACTTAGTTTGGATTGGCTGACCTTTTTAAAAAAATTGTTTTTAATTTTTTTAATTTTAAGAGGACAAGAGCAGCGAGGTCTATCGCGATAGTTTAATTTCTCTATCGAGTAAAAGTTATATCGCGATACATATCGTTATCGTTCTATCGCCCAGCTCTACCCCACATATAGAAACCATTATTTTACCTAGACATTAGATACTGAATGAATGAAGATTATTGAATGTATGTACTGAAGGAGTCCTCACATTATTACCAGAGAAACATATCAAGGTGTGTTTCTGAGATTTTTAGTGCCAAACGCAGTAACCATAAGTTTGTCGAAATTTTAGAGGTTGCCCAGGCCTGCCTGTAATTTAACTAATCGATTTGTGTCATCTGAGGTATGCTAACCAGCAGTTCAGCTGTTAACAAGCCTCTGTCCTCCACAGACATGAGCCACTATTTAACTATTTAGATCACAATAAAGTGCTAATCTGGCTGCATGTCATCGCTCTAAATTTGCCTTGGGAATGTACAAAACGTCTACATGTTATCCTGCTCTTTCCATCGTGCTCTTTATCTTTGTTGCCGTCATATTGGTCACCCCCTTATCTCTCTCACTCTCTCCCTCATTTTCATTTCTCTTTCTCTTTGTACAGCAATGGAAAAAGTGATTAGCACACTTAAACGGCATGAGAGACACCCAGAGCCTCTGGGTGAATTGTTCCGCCATAATTTCTTTGTTAATTGCTTCTCTGGGGAGGCATGAGAGTAAAAGAAGCCCACGGGTAACTAAGTCTGCCACACTTACACACTGGCCTGCTTTGGGGAGACAGTCATTTCCACTCCACGTAACGCTCCTCCCCCTGCCTATTAACTTGTTCCTCCTCCCTCTTTTTTTGTTTTGGAGACCTGCCTGGGATTCCCATTAACCTTGCCACCACTTTTCCATTTTCGTCTTTCCTCACGTGCACGTTACACATCTGTTTCAAATCTTTTCTTGCTTTAAAATACTCCTTATCTCATTTCTACACTACAGTGATTTTTTTTTTGCCCTACTACTTTACACTGTCTTCCACCTTCCTTCCTGCTTTGTTATTCCCACTGTCTTTACCATCACATCCCACCTTGACAGCGAAATGTACATTAAAGCCTGCCCGCATCCTCTCGTCTCTGACTTATAGTACTTGATAGATAAAGTGTCTATAGGCATGCGAGACAGCCATCAGGAAGAAAATGAAATGCCACGAGGCGGCAGGCATCATTTCTGTTTCTGGCTTGCGGTGCATGATGTACCTTGTTTCCCAGACTGAGAGCAAATGGAAGTTTTAAAAATGAAAACCACTTGCTTTATGTGATCCTGCTTTGATGTTTCTACTAGAATGCTTGTAGCTCTGTTTAAAATGATACACTCTGCTATGTAAGTCAATAGCACTAAGCTTGAAAATGTATTGTGAGTTGAAAATGTGTAGATCGAACTTCCTCCGTCATTTCTGCTACACTTTAAAATGCATGTGTGGGATTTTGTGAGTTGAGTAGCTGGTTCGGTTTCAGCAGAGGATGAGGTCAGGTTGTCTTGTTCTTCAGCTTTTATTCCATGTCGTCTTTTGTTACTCTTTTTTTACAACCCTCTGTAGCCACAGCTGTAACACAAGCACTGCAGTGAAGCTTTTTCCTCAATATTGCGCTTGTTAACTTTGGTTGGAGAAATGTTACTGATTTCAAACTGGAAAGCTACTGTTCACCATTACAGGTCATTCTTGTTGCTTACACATTGTTGCTTATCTGAAAAAGAAACAAAAAAGTAGTCACCAACACTTCTTATAATCCAGAGCTGGACAAAGTCTTCGACCAGGATGTGTCTCAAAACTCATACACAAAGCTGTGTCATATCTACAGTAGCTTGCAAAAGTATTCGGCCCCCTTGAACTTATCCACATTTTGTCACATTACAGCCACAAACATGAATCAATTCCAGGTGAAAGACCAACACAAAGTGGTGCACACGTGAGAAGTGGAACGAAAATCATACATGATTCCACAATTTGTTACAAATAAATAACTGCAAAGTGGGGTGTGCGTAATTATTCAGCCCCCTTTGGTCTGAGTGCAGTCAGTTGCCCATAGACGTTGCCTGATGAGTGCTAATGACTAAACAGAGTGCACCTGTGTGTAATGTAATGTCAGTACAAATACAGCTGCTCTGTGACGGCCTCAGAGGTTGTCTAAGAGAATATTGGGAGCAACAACACCATGAAGTCCAAAGAACACACCAGACA
>NW_005187478.1:920071-955472 GCF_000239375.1 Pundamilia nyererei | reverse complement strand
ATAAGAAGTCCCGTTTGCAGTTTGCCACAAGCCATGTGGGGGACACAGCAAACATGTGGAAGAAGCTGCTCTGGTCAGATGAGACCAACATGGAACATTTTGGCCAAAATGCAAAACGTGTGGCGGAAAACTAACACTGCAGATCACTCTGAACACACCATCCCCACTGTCAGATATGGTGGTGGCAGCATCATGCTCTGGGGGTGCTTCTCTTCAGCAGGGACAGGGAAGCTGGTCAGAGTTGATGGGAAGATGGATGGAGCCAAATACAGGACAACCTTGGAAGAAAACCTCTTGGAGTCTGCAAAAGACTTGAGACCGGGGCGGAGGGTCACCTTCCAGCAGGACAACGACCCTAAACATGAAGCCAGGGCAACAATGGAACGGTTTAAAACAAAACATATCCATGTGTTAGAACGGCCCAGTCAAAGTCCAGATCTAAATCCAATCCAGAATCTGTGGCAAGATCTGAAACTGCTGTTCACAAACGCTGTGCATCTAATCTGACTGAGCTGGAGCTGTTTAGCAAAGAAGGATGAGCAAAGATTTCAGTCTGTAGATGTGCAAAGCTGGTAGAGACAGACCCTAAAAGACTGGCAGCTGTAACTGCAGCAAAAGCTGGTTCTACAAAGTATTGACTCAGGGGGCTGAATAATTACGCACACCCACATGTTTGGAATCATGTATGATTTTCGTTCCACTTCTCACGTGTGCACCACTTTGTGTTGGTCTTTCACGTGGAATTCCAATAAAAGTGATTCATGTTTGTGGCTGCAATGTGACAAAATGTGGGAAAGTTCAAGGGGGCCGAATACTTTTGCAAGCCACTGTATATCTAAGATTAGTTCATAAAAGAGATAATATAACAAAGGAGGTTTGGATAGATGGATGGGTCAAAGAGGTGCCTGACAGCCAAGATCACTGTTACAATGTTTGAAAAACCATAAAAATATTTGAAATATTTTTATGGTTTTTCAAACATTGTAACAGTTTCTGCTGACTTAAGAGGAGTTTTAGCTTCAAAGTTTTCTGCATTATGTATGCACACGTTTCCATGCAGTTAAATAAAAGGGCTCTTCTGACATGTATTGAGGAAATGCAGAAAGTGATCCTACCTCTGGAAGGTGTGCAGGTATCTGCATTTCCCAGGCATTGCATGGATCAGTAGGTAGGAGTGAGTCTAAAATTCTTAGAGGACCGTAATAGAAGACTTCCAGGTGCTTGGAATATGTAGGAACAGTCTTGACTAAACTGAGCTGGATTTTTTTTAAATAGCTTTCAAATGGAGCACTTGTACATTTGTGAATGACCAAGCAGTTATTAAAGATACTTTTCACCATTCATCGAGGGACAGAGTGATAAATTCTATTCCATTCTTAGTCTAAAGCTGTGAAATGACTAAAATGCAGAAGTTCCATATATTTCTGAATATGCAGGTACAGTATACATTGGATGTGATTTCAAGGGTCAGTATGGACAGATGTTGAGGGAAAAATACTTGAAGCCCTGAGAGCTTTAAATCCAATCATTATTAGAGGGGTTAGGGAATCAGTATGAACTGACAATTGTAGTACCGCTAAAATGACCTTCCATTTAGAAACACCGCTTCTGCCCCTTCAAGTAAGGCAATTACCCTGAAAGAGCTCTGACCAATGGCAGGAGATGGCAGGCAGTTATTGTGGGCTCCCACCTGTGAATAAGTGTGAATAGAAAGGCAGCTGAAAAACAGCAAGGGCACTCAGTCAAACTTCCACATGCAGATGAAAGGTTACATCGGAAGAGTTTTCCAGAGTGTCTTATTCTCTAAAGATTCAGCATTTAGCAAGAGTGGCATGGAGATTCTTTTGGACGATGTTAGGCATTAGTCCATTTTCACACTTCAAAAGATCAAGAACAAAAAGAGTAACCCGTGGGGTTAAAGGACGGCAGCTCGCTGGTGCACATGCCCGAGAGTAAGTTGTCAGAACTCCTAGCTCTAGCATTTATAAAGAATGCATGTAATCTAAATGACAGGGTTGCTGTGGTGATAACCTTCCCTGGTTTGCGTCTTTGCAAAGTAAATTTTAATATGTTCAAATCAGAGACCTTTTAATTATCCAGGTATGTACACAGCAAATAGGTGACCTTTGGTGAGTGTTACTGTTATTTAGTTAGATGGCTGTGACCTTTACTGGCAACAGAGAGAGAGGGGCTCTGTGCATGGATACTGAGGGGAGGTTTAAGAAAAAACAATTCACACATTTAGTTTTAAGAAATGAGATTCTGTTTAATAAAGATTCTCACAACAGACTCAGAAAAAAAGCACATATCATCATTCAGTTGTTTACGCTCCCACCTAGACCAAAACCATTTGCATATATTAATTCAAACCACATGTGTGACTGTATGCAGTAACAGCTTTTCTCACAAAAAACATTCTCACAAAACATTTCATAAATAACTGGAACTAAACGCAGACTGACTCTGAAGGTTTCTTAGTTCTTAGTGGGACCAGTCAGGCAGAAGTAATGACACTGGTCCTGGTACCATAATGATAATAAATTATTTTTGAAAGGTATCCAAGTCGTACACTACAACTGTCTCTTGATCTTTTTCTTTTTTTTTACACAATATTTACACTAGAACCCTGCAATGATGTTGCTGCCTATGTGAAGTTTCTCTGGTGGAAGTTGGAAAAGCACCAAAGCTGAGCTCCATAAAGAGCTCTGCATATTGTCAATACACTATACAGTATGAGCAAACATATTGGTCCCTCTAAACATTACACCTACAGGAGCTTTCATGAAACCCGGGTGTAAATCCATAGACATTAATATGTAGTCGGTCTCTCCTTTGCAGTTATAGGAGCGTGTGCTCGTCTGAGAAAGCTTTTTACAAGATTTTGAAGCGTTTCTATGGGATTTTCTGTCCGTTCAACTAGAAAAGCATTTGTGAGGTCAGACACTGATGTTCTCCCTTCTAGTTCATCCCAAAAGTGTTCGAGGTCAGAGCTCTCTGTGGGCCAGTCAAGTTCTTTCACACCAAACTCATACAACCATGCCTTTATGGGCATTGCTTTGTGCACAGGGGGACAGTTCCCCAAACAGTTCCCACAAAGCTGGAAGAATATAAATGTCAAAATGTCTGGGCATGAGCTAAAGTCTTAAGATTTCCCTTAAGTGGAACTAAGAGGCCCAGGCCAATCCCAGAAAAACAACACCACAGCATTATCGCTCCTCCACCAAACTTTACAGTTAGCACAGTGCAATCAGACAGGTACTGTTCTCCTGGTAGTTGCCAAACCCATACTCATCCATCAGACTGGCAGATGGAGAAACATGGTCCTTTTTTGTCCATGTATTGTACAACACACTAAACCACCCATGTGGCATTTGATGCAACGATTATACAAGACTAAATGTAAAAATCTCGCAGAAACCATAAAGTCACGACTCTCTCTGAGGGATCCGTGAAAACCGCTGCACAAGCTTGCACTATTCCTGAACCTGCTGCAATTCTTTGGCAGTCTTCACTTTGGTATTGTCCCTGAATGACCCAAATAACAAAGCTTTGATCACTCTGCTGGTTAACCTTTGAGGCTGATGATCTCTCATACACCCAGAAGCTTATCTCTGAGCCCCAGAGGAGCAGCTTGATTCACACGTCCACTGAGAATTCATCACTGCAGGTGCAAACGACTAAATATATACATATGCTAAGTGCTCAGAAGCTAATGTTTGTTGCAGACTTGAAGAACAGAACAGCGCTGTGCTATAATGAAGTTAGCTTTCTGCATATTGCATATGTGTATCAGTATTTGGGGAGCAGGAACTGTGGCCCAGGAACCAGAGCTGCATGTATGATCCCAACTTCATTTGCATGATATGCCTCAGAGGTCCCCTAAAGAAAACAGAATATAATTATTTCAAAAATGTATTTATCCATTATGTTATATTTTTACATAATCAGTACATTTCCAACACAATAAGGTATTTGAATGCGTAATGAGAGCCATTGTTATTGCTTTCTGCAGATTAAACACTCTATTTCTTCTTAAACTGCGATTAAAGTTTGTTCAAAGCATGGATGCTTTTGCCAAGTACATTTTGAGCAGTACTCATTTACGATGCTATATTTCAGAAGAAAACGCTCATCGACAGTTAGGTTATGTTTTAATGTGCAGGCAGAGATTTTTATTGGGATTAGTGGCTCCTTACTCCATAGCTTGTCCTTCTACAGACTTAAGGATATTGAAATGTTAGTGTGTTTTTATGTATAGGTGCACATTTGGCTGTCTGCATTCTTCATGCTCTGACTCCCTGGCCCAATACGATGTGAAAAATTAAAGAATGCAACCTTTAAACTGCCTAAAGTTCATTTCATCACCGTACCCAGACATTCAGACAGGACCAGAAATGACGGTGTGGCAGCACCTTGTCACCGATGGCCCTGCTTGCATCCGATGTTCACCTTTTTAATCTGAAGGCCTTGAAGAGGCACACACTCACACACACACACTCTGAAGCAAAGACATGTAATCAGTTTATATGAATGCAAAAGTGCGTGTTTCCCAGACAAATGTGTATTTGCATATGCAGAGTTTTCTTCTCTTTCTCGCATTCATCCATTCCTCATCTTCAAACATACACATAGGTGCACACACACATGCTCCGTTCCTCTGGGAGAGTGGAGTAAATCAGTGAGTGGATTTTCAGTGAGTCATAGTGACAGGACAGACAGGACAGATAGATGATGGGAAGGAGGAGAAGATGAAAACTGAAAATGGATTTTCGAAGTCCAAGCATGTACACCACCTCCTGCTTTCTGCCTTGCATCTATGTGTGCATGGTGTGTATAAGATCTCTATGTGTGTGCATGCTCTGCGAATGGCAGAAGTGCTGGCCTGATAAGAGGTGAGTGTAATGAAGCATTACACACACCGTGTCGGTCAGCACACGTATGTGTTTAGTGTATGGTGTATGTGTAAGACAGCACATAAGTATTTACCTAATTCAAAGCTGAGCATACAGTATGCACAGGAACCCACATGTCACATATTTTTCCCCCTCTTACTGTCTCTGTCGAGTTTCGTCTTCCTTGCTCAGTCATTCTTCTCTCTCTCACACACAGTCACACAAGCTACAGGTGTCACAGAGCCCAGCCGACTCCGACAGGGCTCTGAAACTGTCTGTCAGCCAGCTCTTCTCCTTCTATACTGAACCACAATGACAGCTGCATCATTACTGCTATAGGAGGCTGTGTGCGGCTAGGCCTGAAGATGTTCTCACGTGTGTGCTAGTGGGCCTAGTTGTCAGGGTGTGTAGTCATTACCATGCTGACGTCCATCTGCTTCGCCCTACAAAGTGGAAAGTTTCTGACCAACTTCCCAAGATTTGTAATAGAGCGCTCTCCTGCAGGGCTTTCATCTCTGCACAAATTGGAGTGTGTGTGATGGAGAGAGGGACAGAAAGAGAGAGACAATTGATTGGTGACTGACGGGAAAGAAATGTACGAGAAAGAGGACGAGCCCTCCGATGACGGTGAGGTGGAAAAGATCATAAAAATAACCAAGAACAGGAAGGCAAGAGACACAACGTGCAGAAGAGAATAGGAATGAAAATGAGTCAAACTAATGATGGAGAGACAACAACAAATGACTATGGTTTGACAAAACGTTAGAAAAGAAAGGTCGTGGCTGAAGTTGTGAGCTTGAGGAGGGTTCAAAATCATTCAGACATAAGAATTGTATTGCTTTGAGGGCAGACAGATAGACCACTTGATAGACTTTTAAGGAACAGGGAGAATTTTCAGCTCTCTTGAAAATGGCAGAAATGGACAGACAATTCCAACACTGTGGAGCTGAAACCACTCTGCAGAGATACTTGAATGCAGAGGCTGCCCTGCACAAGCTAACAGCTCCATAGGTCGTACGTGCACGCTGTTACTGTGACGTAGACTTACACTTTAAAGTTAAGCAATTTGTAGAAATTGTAAGAATAAGTGCATGGAAAATGTGCGCTGATTAAAGTTTAAAGTTGTGAAAGGTCCTTTTTATACCAAACGTAACGAGAATCATTCGTTATAATAAAATATCATTTAAAGTTTATTTGTTTTATAGCAACAGAAAGACACTGGAATGTGATCATTTTCCAACCCTAACCTGATAGTTTTCAGCACAAAAAACATTTTTTGTGATGTTCATGTGCCGGTTCCATAATGCATCAGAAATGTACTGATAACAAGTCAGATCAGCCTTCTCTGCTTCAGTCATAGTTCTTTTATTTTAGTTCTTTAGACGAGCCAACGTTTCACATTCCCTGTTCATATATATCTATCCACTTAGCACTTTTAATTCTTATTCTTATTTTTATATTTTTATGACAGTATGTTTGCACTGAAGCACCGCAGCAATTTCCTAATGTTGTAAACCTGCTCAACATCTGGCAATAAACCCTTTCTGATTCTGATTCTGATTCAACCCCAGGACAGTTTTCCACTTTGACTCGGTCCATTTTAAATCCAATGGCTCAGAAAAGAAAGAGTTGTTTCTGGCTCATGTTTGTATCTGGCTTTATTGATGATTATTGATTGATTTTCAGGCCTGTGCCTTCTACACAGTTTTCTCCAGATTCTCACAGTGTTTTGATAGTATGTATTGCAGCTGATGAGACAGTTTCTTTGTAGATTGGTGAAGCTCCGCCCACCATTAGGTCTGAGAAACTGCCTCTCTAAGATGCAGTTTTCATACCAATCATGTTACTGACCTATTATCTGCAAAATGCTTCTCCAGACATTTTTTTTAAGTAACACTTCATTTTTCCAGCATTTTGTTGACATTCTCTACTTTTTTGAGTTGTTGCTGCAGTGAAATTTAAAATGAGCTAACATGGTATTTTCTCACTTTGTGATGAAATTGTGGGCAAATTATTGCATTCTGTTCATTTATTTACATTTTACGCAATATTTTCAGCATAGGGGTCGTATATAGTCTGCTGCTGTTGCCCTTTTTTGAAGGTAAAGTTATTACTTTAAATGTACGTTTGAAATGTACATGTATATGTTTGGCTGTGTGAAGTATTACGCTTGATCTTTGTCACTCTCAACACGTCAGCTTACTTGGTAGCTTGAGACAAATGACCGGCATGTTATGACAGCTGTTTACAGTAGCGAGCAGGCTTAATGCAGTGATATTTCACAGCTGCGGCACTTACCATAATACATCAGCCACGCTGTCATACTGCCTCTGAGTTGCAATTTCTTTTTCTTAGTGACCTTATCACAACACTAATATTTGAGGCAAAACTTAGATTTGTATAGAAAATGTTAAGGAATCGCAGGGCCTATGGGCTATGGGGCCTGTTATTATACTAGTGCAATATATATATTGTTGCTGTCGGTGTCCTGTTTTGGCCTTTCCTCATGTGGTCACAGAGGATGCAAACACAACACCAAAGGTTAAATGTTGTTTAACGTGCCAGAATGTTCACATAGAGCCACTGATTCTAGATCTTTCACGCAAGTTCAAGAATGAACTTGTTACAAAATAAATCAGTAGCCAGCTTTGTCAACCAAATCAAATATTAATGATCATACTTTTTAGAAAACGATCAGCTTGCCTTTTTCCCCTCAATTTTTGTTTTCTTTGTGAGGGTCCAGGAAAATGAGTGACAGCACTTCACACACACACACACACACACACACACACACACACACACACACACACACACACACACACACACACATCAACCTTCAGGAAAAGTGGAAACAAATTGAGGCAGTTCATTCAGTGGCATCAGCTGCGTGTTTTGCATTCATTGCATAAATACGTATTCTGAGACTCAGCACTACACTAAATGACTTGTTCGGGGTGGCTGTTGTGACAGACGGTTTCATGGCTTGTCAGCGTACGTCGGGTCAGTCGGCCAATTTCCTGACACGGAGCAGCTTAATACAGACAGGTCATCATCTCTCTCGCCCTCTCTGCTTGTTCTCTATCTGCTCCTCCATCACCCACATCAGTCTATTTCCTTTCATTTGTCCTGGCTCGCTTTCTCGCCATCGTGGCACATCCAAATAGTCTCCCTGTCCCCGTTACAATTTCTCGCCCTAAGCCTTCATTCCATCCATCTCTCTTTGGTAATGCATCGAAAGTGACTCTCCCCTCTCTCGCTTGCTCCCTCCCTTCCTCCCTCTCTCCTATGCATCTGTCCACACTAGTGTGTCTAAAAGGCTCGCGGTGGTGTGCTGTGCCAAGGGGAGTGCACAGATTTGGATAACCGCTGTCTGGAGATATGTCTAAGATAACAGCTATAGTCACTCACTCCTGGTTTGCCTGCCAACCATGTGTGTATAAATGTGCATGTGCGTGCTCGAGATAACCCCAGAGGCTCTTGCTCCTGTTCCAGCCAACAGTAGTTTACAGCTGATAGTGACAGCCAGGAAATTTAACGCATCACAAAAGTGGACACCTTGAAAAGTCGATATACTGCACAGGGGAAAATATACAGAATTTGATAAAAGTTTGACTGCTAGTCAAGGGAAATACAGAAAATGAAAACAGATTACAGTATGTGATGAAATATGAAGGTTCGTGGACTCCTCACAAACTGCCCAGTACTGAGTTTCATCCTGTACTGCAGGGCAGGGCGGCTGTTTGCTCGTTTTGATTCCCTAGCGGGGATGCCACAGCCTCTCATCGAACGGCAGTCCATGTTTATTCAGATGTTTTCGCTCCTCTGACCACCTTGGCTTTTAGTGCATCTCTACCTGGAGTACCTCTTTTTCTATCTCATCTCACACATGCTCAGTTGGATTTCTGCCATGTGACTGGAGATACCACAGATATGGGCTGATTTGACTGTCAATGCTAGTCATGTGGAATCAAGTAGTAAAAGCTTTCAAGGGCCAATTGAACTGAGTCGCCAAGTTTTTTACCCTCCAGTTTTCTAGAGAGGCCACCAAAACCCAGCATGCACTTCCATCATCCAGCTGTGTCGGCAAGTGGCGTGATAGATGCAGCTATTCCTCAAGTACACAGGTGATTACCAAATTAGGTGTGTGCTTACTAAACCACTGCCAGATCCCAGCGTCCTCTCATCAAATTCATGCTCAACACCTGCCCTTTAGAAACGCCGGCATTCCACTGAAGGCAATCAAAGAGCTACAAATGTGTTGTGCAGACAAATCTTGTTACTACAAGTGGCTGTGCAATCAATAGCAGTGGTCCATTCAGTCATTCTCATGGAGCAGTGATGGCCAGATTACCATATATGGGGTCCAATTTGTGCAAATATAATAAAATAAACGTAATAGTTTTCAAAGAAATAGTATCACAAAAATGTCTCCTGTGTAAACTATTTATCCGTTACTCTGAGACGTTGTCTTTCAAAGTCTTTCAAACACTGTGCACAGTGCAACAATCCGAGTGGATGTCCAGCATATTAATCTTGTCTTTGCTTTGTCCTCAGACTTCTTTGCTTAAATTAATTATTGTGAGTGTTCAGCATTAGTTTTTCAAACATAATGAAAATGCACGAAATTACTCATCTGGAAGTTTAGTCTGGTCCTGGCTTCTCATGGTAAAAGATCTCGTGTAGCGCTTTTTGACTAGTAGTTCTCCAAAAACTCCACCCATGCTGGTTAGTGCTGCTTTGCACAGTACTTGCCTGCCATCAAGACACCAACTCTGGAATTTGTGGATAAGCTGTTGACTCATAGCTGCCCCTCACCACTAATCTATGTTTTCTTGTCATGTAATAACGTAGAGTTTTAATTTAGATCAAGCCATCTTAAATCTATCATGTCTGAATAAGCCTGGATGAGCAAAGCCATGACTTCTGTCCACAGGCGGTAAAGGTAAGTTAGGTAAAGAAAATTATTTCAGGTTTTTCCTTCCAAAAATGTGCATAACTGATCCTTCTATCTAGCTCAGATATCTGCTTTGTGAAGCCTATGGGTTGGTTTGGATTTATACTTATTAGCAACCTTAATTTTCATCAATTTTCTTTTATGAGCCTGACCAGTTGTTGCCTCCTGGCTCTGTGTGTCCTCTGCAGGGCATTTCAGTCATATATTTCATTAATGGGCCGGTGTACAGGATTTAGTGACATTTAGCAGTGAGGTTGCAGATTGATTCATAGTTACAGGTGATTACACTAATGATGACTTAATTATGAATGCTAGATTCCCATTCTGCTAATAGATCTGGCTAAATAAATGGTGGCTTCATTTCCAGTGGACAGGCCCACCCATGTCAATTCAGATATGAGTTTCATGGAAGATTAAACACCAGGCTGGATATTTAGAAGGACTCACACAGATCATCACTCTTTTGGATATATTTTATATAGTTTACAGCCACTTAGCTAATTATTACATGTGTACATAACATACACCATTTTTGGCTACAGTTAGAAACATCTTCATGTCATTTCATCCTAATTTCATTAAATATATAAAAATATATTTTAGTTTTAAACAAAATTTTAATTGCAATACAAAATAATATTTACTGGGCAAATAACAAACTGAATTCACATTTCTGGACTTTCTGTCTGGGAATGCAGGAATTAGCTCACGTTTGTCAGCTTAATTAAAAATAAGTCTTTATTTTTTCAGCTTTTCTGACAAATGGATAACAATAATGATATTCTAGCATTACAAATATCTCTTTGATTAAAAAGATTACACATACTAGCGGATTAATCATTATACGGACAAAATGATTTTGGTAATGACTGATTCTGTTGATTTTGGCCTAATATACTCTGAAAACAGGAGATTGAGTGTATTTTCCTCTGCCACTATTACATCTGTTGTGTTGTATGGCTGCACTTCTAAAACTGAGACAGGACTGTTGCCTCTTGCTGCTGAGGAAGGTTTTTAGGATCATCAGGCTCGTGGGGCTATTTAAAGACGTTATTCTGTAAGCTACAAGTTAAAGAAAACAGCTGAAAACTTAGATTTGCATAATTCAAATTACTTGACGGTGGTAAAGCGATTGTATTGTTTAAACTGAGTAGCAACAGCAACTGAGTCACTGAGCTCAGTTAATTACTTGGCATTATACACACTGAAGTACTACACTGGTAATTTGAGAGAGCGGTGAAATAGAGCTGTTGACCAAATGGCCATTTAGACTGATTTTTGTCCTGTCTTTGCACCAGTGTAACATCATCATTGAAGATGCCAAATAGAGCATGTAATAGGATAGAAGTAGAAGCTGAGTGTCAAATTTTAAAATAAAATATTGTGGATATAATGGCTCAGCCATGGTTCTTCACTTGAATGGGGTGTTGTGCTGTAAACAGGACACCCAGTTATCTGTAATCTATTGTTGAAAACAGAAGAAACAATTTGCTTAAAGTTTGAGAGGTTTTTTGTGTTTTTTGGGCATCCATTTTTATCTTCATGTCCCACTTGAATGCAAGTTGATGAGTAAATCAAACTTCTGACTGGTAAGTTGGATACAGGGTGAACTATTTAAGTCATTTTTAGCATGCTTGCATTTGTGCAGGGACCATTTGCAACCCAATTCCATGAGATCCTCCTTTCACTTGCTTTAGAGGCTGATCGACTGACCCACTGGGAATCTCCATTAGCTAAGTAAAAGTCCGTATTCCCCAAGCAGTTGGCCAGATCACTAGCTGTTGCCAGGTGAAAGCAAAGAGGGTGTTGCACCCAAATCCACTTTGTTCACCAGCAGATTGCTGCGGTCACCAATAGATTGAATGAAAGACGAATTCTCTGCAAATGCTCTCTATTTATTCTCCGATCAGGAAACTGAGACTGTTTACCTTTACAGTAAAAGTTGCGTCTTACTGCTGCAACCAAAACATTTCAGAAGATAAACTTTTACTTTAAAGGTGACTAGTCGGTCTCCATTTTCAGGTTGCAATACACTTTTAACAGTTTCACTAGTAGTTGCTGTTCCATGACTGCTAGCAACCAAAGCATTCACAAGGAGGTTCTTGGTCCAGTACCATATACCTCTTTGCAACCAATTTCGCCCAGCAACCACTCTTCAACCTGTCACGGTATACACACTTTTCCCCACCAACCTTTGGTTTCCAGAAGGTTCCAGACGGATCTCTAAGCATGTGTGACTCCGGCTTTGGCAGGAGTCACACAACTCACTGAACTTCACACAACTCACTGTAATGTCCAGCAACTGCTGGTGGTTGCCATATTGGTTGCCAACCTGTCTCTAGGCCCGGATGACTCGTTGAGTAGTGTTAACTCTATTATCATTAATGCCTGCTCTGATTTGTTCTGGGGTCTCAGCAGTCCCAGAAGAGAGTAGTGCCTACAAAGATCAATTACTGTGAAGGGAAATAATAAGTGGAGATATTATCTGAGTTTCAGGAGCAGGACCACTCCTCATTCACGCCCCTTCGAGCATCAGGCTATCACCAATACCTGCTGTTCTCATTTTCATGGCCCCCCTTTTTCCTCTTGTCTTCTCACGTCTTGTTAGTACTTGGGGATCTGTCCGGCCCGGGAGCCTCTCCCAGTCCCCTCGAGGCATTCCTCAAACCGCAGCACCAGCACATGGTCCCTCATTCATCATCACTCATAGTAACTGAGGATGTGGTCCCAGCTAGTGAATCCTCTTTTAGCTATAGTAGTCCTGGCTGAAATATCAGTATGACGTCCTGCTACACTACCTTTAGTTTGGCACTGGGACAACATATTGACGTCTTTGTGAGTGGAAAGCTGTTGAGGTATCACATTGTTAATTCTACACTAATGACTTCTTCTCCAAATAGCTTGTTAGGGCACCTGCCTAGAGAGGGGGAAACAAAAGGCCAACATGTACCTCTGTCCAAATTACGACTTCCACCCTAATAAAATGCCCATTTGTCAAGTTGTTTTCTTTTGGAACAGAACTCTAAATCTTGTTTTTCTTAAAACAAATAAATCTGCCATTGTGCGGAAAATATTCTAAGACAGAAGTGAGGACTTTGCTGCAGTCGAATAAAGGAGAAAATAAAAGTGGGGAGAAAAACCTCAACTACATGTAATCCTCCCTCAATTCAGTAAAAACCATCTAATAACTGGAGAAGTTCTCAATTTATCCAGCAGAAATAGTCAATTGCAATCATTTCGGGATAAATATTCTTAAATAACACGTTTTGACATTTGCATTTCATTATACAGAAAACGAGTGGAGAGGAGTTTTTGTGGGAGTTTCAGATTAAGATATTTTCAGTTTAAGTGGCAGGCTCATTGTGTGCGCATCTTGGTTGAAAAGATCTGATTAGGAATCTTTTTATTTAGAGAAACTGAAACGTGATTGAACACCCTAATGTCTAAAACACTGAGAGCAATAGCTGCTAATGACGTAGCTGCAAACACGGAGGCTAAATATATATTTACATGGAAACTGAGCAGAAACAAGAGCTGAGAAAAGGTGAGAAATGAGCCCACAGTTGGACACAAGTGTGACTCAGATCTTCTATCTACAAAATATTAACATCCCACCATATTTCAGAAATGACTGTGTACCAACTGTGGTATCAGCAACATCATGCATGCTGTTCTTTGCCTCCAAGTTATGCTTTTAAAAGTTACATAGAAATGATATTAGAAATTTTTGAACTTATATTTTTCCAGCTGTCACTTTAATATCCATTTCATTTAGGAAGCGCATCCATTTACTCTGCGAGAAAAATGTTTCCCATATGCTAAAAGTACATCTTTGACACAAAACGCAAAACTAGAATCGAGTCACCTCATTGGTTAAAGCTCTGAAAATTTACTGGGAGACCAACAAAAACAAGGGCTCATAAATCTGTTGGTCATTACTGCTCCTGATATAGCTGAAAGAGGCATTGTGTGTGTTTATTGTTAGCAGTGAACAGCTTTTAAACCCTTCCAGACTCAATTTATGGAGCTGAAATAGCACTAAAAAGGAAGAAAAATATGTCTTTCACGAGAATATAAACTGGAAGTCCATGAATTTAACAGCAGAGAGTTCATTCTTCATAGTTGTCGGGTATGTTTAGTCTTATTTTGTTTGATTTAAAGCACTTTAAGTCCAAATCAACAATGAATAAATACATTTGTATTCCTGGGAGTGGGAAGAGAGCTTTAAAACATCCATATTTGGAAGTTTATTTGAAAAACAAAGACTGTTTAATACTATTTACTGAATTGTTTCAAACACATCATGGTCAGAATTTTCGGAGGCTTCTTGGGTGCGTGTTATGAAAACTTACCAAATCAGACGGTCGTTTTCCAGAAACCTTGGCAACACATTGGCAACAAAGAGAAACAACCTGATGTTAACTTTAACTTAACTACCGGTTTCTGGATTCCATCAACAGGTTTTACTATTAGAAGCTTAGCAGTCTAAATAAAATTCCCCACAATTCTCATTACATTTTGATTCCAGTACCGTTTATTATAGCATACAGTTATATAGAAGCATGGCACTGTTGCCTCACAGCAAGGAGCTTCTGGATTCAGAAATATCTCCATATCTCCATCACACTGATGTCAGCTTTTTTTGGCCCACAAACACTGTTCTGATGTATTGATTGGTGGGAGTATTCAGTATATATTCCAGATGTTGAATAAGGAACACAAAGAAGCGTGTTTGCCTCTGCCAGCTGATTGCATTCAGAAGGCCTTAACTATAAACCATGCAAACATAATGAGTACAGTCCTTGAATTTAAACTATATATGCATCTGGAAACCTCTGGAGGACACAGGCTTGTTAATGTTATTGATCTATACATAATCACAGACAATGACTGTGTATAAGGAAGGACAAGCAACGAGACAGACTTAGTGTCAAATTGTGCTTGGCTGTTCATGTATGCTGTTTCTATTGCTGCGGTGTTTACTTGCAAAATATTGGAGAGCTGTCATCCTGGCCTTAGAAACGGTGTCTTTTCTTCTTGTTGCAGTCAGAGTACAAAATGTTTGACAAAATGCTGGAACACAGAGGAATCGGCAGGTGGTTCACAGTGACCGAGAGCTGAGAAAAACAAAAAAACAAAAGCAGTGAGCTCCGCTCTCCCAAAAATAAACAATGACGTCGTCGCGCTCTGGAACCACAAATGATTGTGGAAAATCTCATTCATAGAGAACTGAAGAGACCAACTGTCTAAATTATGGAACAACACTCTGTAACACACACCGAAGAGCGTCGTCAGGCAGCCTGCATTTATTTAAATTTACTACATTTGTTTAAAGATTAAATATCTTTTAAAAATTATAACCAACATATTTTGCACAGCTTGTGTGGTCAGACGTTTACAAACACTCATCATGGTCATTTTGGGCTTTTCTTTATGCATCTTTAACGACTTCAAAAGAAACAAGAGTTATTTATTTCGGATGATGTCGAATCCACACAGGGTCAACAAACACATTTTTCAAACCTATTGAAAATTTGTGGACTTTGTCTTAAAGCTACGTCTGTGGCAGGAAACCAATTAATTTAAATGATCTCCCAAGAAGCGTGGTCACATATCCAGCCAGAGTTATGCCAGGAATTGAATGCTGTTAGGCGTGTGTATACTTTTGACCCTGAGTAGAGAAATCCAAAATAATTTGAATCTTGTGCAGACAGTTCTTGACTTGCTCTACAATCATTCCACTCTAGAACAATTCAGAGAAATCATTAAAGCCCAAACGTACCGTGACATTTATGACCCCGATGAGTGCATGTATATAAGCTCTTTCTCGCTGAAAGGTTTGCAGTTAACTAGCACACGACAAGAAAAAAAAAAGCTGCGTCTTTTCTTCTCTTTGTTGATTTCTGAACCTTTTTAAGCTTGGACTATTTTAGAAGTGATAACACCTTAAAAAAATAAAAGGGTAAAAATCTAAGGAGGGCGTATATTGAATATTTGCCTGCTTCTTGAAAGAACACCAAACAAAACAAAAATGTCATCACCTCAATTTTTGCACAACTTTCATTTCAACACGACTTATCATCCGTGCTCTCTGTATTTGCATTTGTATGGAAAACTTTCAAAGACTTAATCAGTGCTTGAAAATGTGACTTCTGAAAAATCACATCATTCACTGTTGGCTTTATAAAAGTGAGTTTTCTTCTCCTGGAATACTTTGTCTTGCTTACTTCCTTTCCTGACATTTGCAGTCGGACTGACGGGGCCTTTCATTATGTGGCACTTCCACTTAAGTTGTGCAGGGCTTCTCAGCCTATTAGAAAACATTCATAGGGTTTGTCAACAGAGTGAAACGGCAAAAATTGATTTCAGTTTGATGGCGCAAGAAATTTCAGCAAACTTCGACTCCATGAAAACATTTGTAGACAGCCAAACACAAACATTTAGATACTGACAGGCAAATTCTACACATTCAGCTCTCACAACAACTTTAGCAGTGGAGTAGCACATGTTACAGCCTGTTTCCGACAGAAATAAACTCAAAGTGAAAATGATTTCAATTTGAATGGAAACTTTTATTTTGAAAAGCTGCATATTAATTTTATTACTGATTTGATGTATTTTCTTTTACTGAAGAAGAACCATTTGTAATCTAAAAACTATGCTAACAACGTGTGACTAAGCTATCATTTTTAATGTACATTAACATGCAGTAATGGACAACACATTGAGTAAAACCTCATTTCTTCTTATTTTAGCTCAGAAAATGGGAAATACATTTACTAAATGCAAACATAAGTGTATAAGTTCCTACAATTCGACCTTAAACTTAAAGTTTGAAAGCTTGAAAGTCAACAGTTGGTGTGACCACATTTATTTTTCAACAGTGTGAACTCTCTGTCTCGTGTTTTCTGCAGGAATAGTTCTCCAGACTTCTTGAACGACATCCCAGAGATCTTCTCTAGATGTTAGCTGTCTTGTGTTACATTCTCTGACAACACGAGTAATGTTGAGATCCAGGCTCTGAGGAGACAGTCCGCAGCGTCTCGTTGTTTGCTTTTCTATCTGTGCTTTTACTGCACTGCCAGTGTGTTTGCGGTCATTGTCATACTGAAAAATAAAGCTGTTTCCAGTTCACACTTCCATTTCCAGTGTCGATAAGACCCCTAACACCTCTGACCAAAATGAAGGCCCTAACCACAACAGAGCCTCCAGCGTGTGTTACAGACAGCTTTGTTGTACCTCTCTCCATTTCAAATTTGGATTCATCACACCATAAGATGTGTTTTCAATGCCGTACCTCGGCCTTTTCTCTTGTATTTTTTTAAATGGCAGATTCATCCTGTGCTTTTTTCCCCCATTTGTACGGATCTGAAATAAAAGAGTCGACGTGTTGAGTGGACAGTGCTGCACTGCCATGTTGTCACCTCCAGTCACAGATTCCTCTACATCCATCTCCACCTGAATGAAGCCTGGTATTTCCTCACTTCACTGCACTGTACCTCAACCAAAAACAGATCTGTTATTGCTTCTATTATAATATATTATATTATTATTCCATTTGATGACAGAAACTAGAAGAATAAGAAAAAGTAGATGGGGGGTGATGCGCGACAAAGGTCACCAGCACTGTGGCCATAAATCATTTTTATTGCGGTTACTATCGTTCACTCCTCTCCTAATGAAGCCAGCAGTCCCCACTAACAAGCATAACGAATGTCTCAGATATCAGGCTATAATTGCAGGAAGATGTGCTCTCTGCCTAATTACTGATATTTCTTGCTGCACCGATTGGACCTGCATCATGCAGGGAAGGTGGAGGTGGGGAGAGATGGAGAATGGGTGAGGTGGGTTATTATATTCCATTTGCTGGGACAGCTCCTGCGGCAAAGCTGTTCTCTCTGAAATGTCTTCTATAAGTTATTTATAATCACTAGGAAATGTTAGAGAGAGGCTGAGCTGGAGCGGTAGAAAGAGAAAAAATTTGAACTGAGAGAAGAGAAGCAGCAACAGAGGAGAGGCAGGAAGAATAAAGCTGCTGTGCAGCGTTTAAGAGGATGGTGAAGGTTTCTGTGCACGAGTGAAAGCTAGAAAAAGGAATGTGTGAACTTGTCCTCTGTTAACCTTTCACACGTTGAGATCAGTGCCTGTTTACTGTTTTCTTTCTTTCTTCTGCTTCTTCTTTCATCTCTTGTTTCATTGTCTCATTTCCTGATTATCGCGTTTGCTATTAATGAGCCTGTGTTAGCGAATGTCTCTTTTTGGACGGTGGATGTTTGTTTTAGCTTGTATCTCTAATATATTCGTCCCACTGACATCATTTTCTCTCATCACAGAGTCTCTGCATTTTGGGGAATAGCGATGAAATGTATTTAATTGATATAAGTTTGTGTTGAACAATGCAATATGCTTAAAATACAATAATTTGACCTTAAACAGAAATTGTATGTTGTATTTTATGTGTTCATGGACACACGTGTAAGATGCAGGAGAAGCTGGTGGCATAAGCTTCTCTGTAAGACGAACAATTTTCTCAGCCTCTTCAGGAAAAGCTTTCATTTCTCAAAGACATCACTTTCTTTCTTTTCTGTTTCCTGAGGTCTAGACACCAAATCTGCATCCAATTGAAATACAGTGGCTTTAAAAGTCATGCAGACTGTCACAAAGAAAGGAGAATTGTTCAAATACAGAAACAATTACATGAAATTTTTGACATGTTTTGATATGAGGCGTGACGTTTCAGTTGTTCCCTGTTCTTAACCAGTACCCATGATGCCAAATCCTTTTAAATAACAAAAAAAACCTCAAGTCTGCGAGAGTTCAGCAGATTAAGATTTTGAAACTTGCTTTTCTTCACCTAAGCACACAATTCTTTCTCTAGCATTCATTTCTTCTTTATTTACTCATTTTAGATCATCATGTCAGTGTTTTTAAATCCTGCCAATGTGATGCTTTTTCAGATTTTATGCATTTAGTGCAAAGTTCTGCGTGAGATGCAAATTTTGGTGACGGTTAAGTTAAATTCATTCAATGGCCCCGTTTAGAAGATCAGATACATAAAGACTTACTTACACTACGATCATTATAGATTAACCATTTACGACTTTAAGTAAAGCAACAGAGTTAGACAAATCTAAATGAAATCCATGATTAACTCACACATTAAACACCCAAAAATGCCAAACAGCTCGCTCAAGAATTTGTCACTCCCTCTTCACAATTGTAATTCATCATTACGAGCTTGTCCAGACAAGTTCTGCAAGAGTACTACCAGACTACAAGAAGAAGAGGCCATATTTATTTTTTACTTGTTTCCTTTTAAATGTAGCACAGGGTTGAAAATCCTTACATACAAACTCCTGACTGATCAGATTCCATTGTATCCTACAGATCTCGTAGTGCCGTGTTATTCCATGGCACTTTCCTGTCAGACGGCAGGGTTTCATTTCATCTCTCATATAGCTACTAATACATGCGCTTTGAATTGCTGCATTACTTTGTCTTTGCTGTAAAGTGGCTGTGAAAGCATTAGCATCTTCCTCCTTCCTGTTCTGTATTATTTTCCAGCTAAAACCTACTAAAGCTGGAATCCAGAATAATCAAAAATAACAGTTTAAGTATCTTGACAGCGATTCACTGATTCACCGACACTGATGAGGCCCCACAGCGAAAGAAATGGCAAATGTTTTCGTTTTTATCTGTCAAACATTTATTAGTCTTTATTTTAATCACTCCCCCACCTATGCAGCAGAGAAATCACACTGTGCTACTTCTAATGTGTTGGATCAATAGCTAAAATGCTCTGTGACACCATGATGAATTGCTTTTCAACTGTATTCATAGACTTGATCGCAGCTTCTTCATATGGGGTCTCTCGCAAGATGGAAAATGAAAGAATCATTAACAGGATGAGCTGGGAAAATTAGAGTAAACTAGAGATGGAAAAGCGTCACATGAACGTCGCTGCAACCAATAAAGCGGTGCAAACTGCGCTTTTGCTGCATTCATTATTAGCGCATACAACCAAGCCTATAAATTACATCTGACAATAAACTCTAATAATTGATTTGATTCACTGTACAGCGGCTCTGCACAAATTAACAGTGACAGAGCATGAATCCATTATTCTAAATTTGTACAATATGTGAGCTGACAGGAGCTGTTGGAGGATAATTGCTGGAGAAGTGCTTTCCCCAGGGAGATGTGTTTCCTTGTTACTTTGATTCTACCAACACAGCAAGAGATTTTATGTTAAACCCTATAGCTTGTCAACAGCTTTCAGCAAGCCTCTGCTTCTGAGCCTCTGTAATGAAAAGTGATTGAAACACACCCAGGATAAAAAGCCGTTCTCCCATTGTACTGCTGTGAACTTTACAAAGTTTTCTCGATGTAAGCCACGAGATGACACTCTTGATAATTCCGTATTTTCAACCACAGCACGCTTTCTCTTTCACATACTGCCAACTTATCTAATGCCACCTGCAAAAGTGACCTATAAAATTAGATTGACATTTTAGATATGGGCATTCTTTTTCTTGGAAAAGTTTTGTCTGCCTGTGATGTAAGCTATTTTTAAATGATCAGATTTGTTATCAGAATGACAACAAACCTGTCAGAATGCCATGATACCAGACATGCTCGCAGTAACTCCTTTTTAAGAATTCTACATTGCTGCTAAACAAAACCGCTGAACTTATTCCATCAACTGTCCTCAACTGATGCACTAGCTCTTTGTTCTACAAGTAAATATCACCATATATAAAATTAGCCAGTGTGACATGGTTGGTTTGTAATATGTGGCTTTTAACAGCTGAACTTATGAACCATAGCCTTCATGGTTTTCTGGAGCCAGGATTAACCATAGGTATGTCCCAATTCATTGGCCGCATCCTTCGGAGGCCGCATCTGAAGACCGATTACAATTCAAAGGCTTCTCCAGATGCGGCCGACAAATGCGTCCTTCATTTCCCCGAATTTGAAGAACGGGTCGGGTGTATCCTTCGTGGCCCAACCTATCCCAGAATTCATAGCGCGGCCCAGCCAAACTCCAATTTCCAACAATGGCGGCAGCTACTTAGTTTTAATATTACTCTTATTACTTTTTCTGGGTCACAAAATAAACTTTTAACATATTTTCAGGTGAAAATGTAGCTGTGTAAACTTCAAATATCTGCTCAGTTTATCAAGACACCACATATTTTCAAAAGTGCGGAGACGTATGCGGAGACGTCTGTTACCCACCAGCTCCATAACTAGCCGGGGGTTCAAGGCTCACCACCGGGCTCCCAGAACATCGTTTTCAAACCCCCCTGCGGTCTTTCGCTGCTCAGGTTAAACATGATATGTAAGTCACTTAGATAACTTAAAAATGTTAGTGTTTGGCTTTTCTCAGTGTTTTATTTGTTTGCAGAGCAAATAGGTTTGGCTGAGATTAAAGTTAGTTTCCACACAGCTGAATAAACATCTTCAAACAGAAAAACCGATTAAACAGACGGCAGAAAATTTACTCCAATGTCGTGTTTTATATTAGTGAGCGAGGAGCAGACGGCTGAGTTTATTACACTCCACCGAGACAGCTGGTGAAGCAAATGTGAAGGCTAGACCGTCTCATTTCACAGCCTCGCACTTCCGCCCTTCTGAGTCTTCGAAGGACCCGCCCCACGTAGACCACAAAGGCCGGGTCCTCCGAAGGATGTGGCCTAGGTCTTGGGACAGACCTCAAAAGAGTGCTAAGTTATCAGCTAATGCTAGCTAACTTAATTAGCAAACACCTATTAGCAATCTGATAAAGCATAGTACAAAATCATTGTTTAATTATGTTACGTTTTAAAAACTTTTAAGCACCAGTGATTCATTGTGCTAGCTTCCAGGCTTCCTCCTAAAACCTTGATTAAATAAGTAGGCCCAACAGCTAAACAGTCATTCTTGCAATACTTTGTTGAAGTCTTTGATGTCTGCACAGACACTTACCAATTTAAGTCATTCATACCCAAGCGGACCCTAGTGTACCTCGTGGAAAATATAATCGTTTTTGTCACACTTTTAAACTGCAGTACTTGTTTTTCATGGCAATGTTAATGAAATGGGAAAAAAAGGAAACCACCATGAGACTACTTTGGATAGCTTCATGTAGGATTAAACTGTTTTTAGAGGATAAAACCTCCTTTTATCCAGCTAACCAGAACCCTTTTACTGTACCCCAGTTACATCAAATACCCTCTATACAAACACACACACACACTTTTTAATCTGATCCATATTCAAACATACTCTGAATTTTAAATCTAAGAGTGATGTGAAATATCAATACTATGACATTTGAGTTGGTTGTGTGAGAGAATCCCAGCTGATGGCACCAAGGAGCAGACGTTTCAGATGCCCTTCATGTGACTTTTATTCTCCGTTTTCAATTTTTCCCTTAGCTTGTTTGGATGAGGGAAGAGTTTAGTGGTTGGAGCAGTGTCAGACCCTGCTGTGAAGGTCAGCGCTGTGTCCGATAAAAGTAGTGCGAAGAAAACTTTCCCTCCCCCCCCTCACTCCCCTCTGTAATCTCTGAGTGAAGAAAATGCCAGCTGCCAGTCTCATTTGGAGAGATAAGGGCCTAGCCCCAAATGCACCTGTCTGGCCACCCACAGCTGAATAAAAGTGAAAGAATAAATATGTAGATGATAAAAAAACAGAATAAAGGTCTAAAATAAAACGATCCCAGAGCACAGCTCCACACCGGCAGATCCCAGAGAAAACAGAACCAGGTGTAAACCATTTTATTGTAGCGCGTATGTGTGTGTGCTGGCTGTCGAGTCTTCACTGTTAACTCCCAGTTGGCAGGGTAAAATGGATGGCCTCTGCTATAGATTTTTGGCAGACATGTCCCCCTACAACCGTCTTATATCTTATTACCGACAGCCTCACACACTCAAATTGATCTTTATCGGTGTGAAAAAAGAAATCCCCCATGGCATAGTCGACCTTTATGGTTCTCACCTTTCAATGGTGATTTTTTTTTTAAGCGTTGTGTGTTTGTGTCCCATGCAAGTGGAAATTCTAGGAGACACACCGAAGGGCTCACTGGAGGAATTTCCAGAGCAGCCCCGTCAGTAAGCATATCCAAGCTGAAAATCTTAAAGTTGTACTTAGACTGGACAGGAATGAGACATTTTTTAAATCCAAAATCCAGCCAGTAGTCTCTGCTGTTGCTGTATGAGGCTAATCTGCCTCCTAAAAACTTCCATTAGCATAAATAAGTTGTCAGTGCCACGGGCTTTTTGTCACTAAAGAGAAGAAATTGTACTTCTGTTGACAGTCAAATTATTTTGGTGGAATGGGGATGAGTGGGAGAGACGTTTCTTTCACCAGCTGAAGCACACAGTTATTCAGCACTGGCAGATCACCTCGGCAAGCACTCAGAACATTGTCTGTCATTTTCATAAAAAGCAGGAAGATGCGAAAGCAGTAAACACTCAGCTGCTCATGTGGAGCGTGAAATGCTGTCACTTCTTTTACTTGCTTTTTAATGATCTTTTTTGAATTTTTTCTTTTTTAATTGAAATTTTACACACTAGTCTTAGAATGCACTCAAGTACCAAAGAGTACAGAGTAAATACAGATCATTAATGATAACAGCTACACTCAAATAGACCTTCTGCTGTGCCACAACTCTGACCACTCGGAAACAGGAATATGTCAAAGCTGGATAATCTCTTTTTAGCTAAAAAAAAAAAAGCGCCTAGTTTTAGACCATTAAAATAGATATGAAATAAACCTGCAAATTAGTCTTAGAAAACCTCCAGTTTTCTAATCTGCATTAGAAAACTGCTCATAAAAGCTGTTGTCTCTGTAAACTAAAGTGTCCATATATTAATATTTGACTCGTTTGTTTAATCCTTTGTCATCGTCTCTTCTCTTCCACGCGAGCTGCTCTGCCTTAATCTTTTCTCTTATCTTTCAGTTGACAGTTGATGAGTCTTAAGTCTAAACTACTGTGCAAATGTTAAAGGAAAATTATCCCTTTAAGAGAGTCTGATAAGATCAGCCACCTGTGGTAAATGGCCATTATAAGTCATTATGGAAATTGCACTTTTTTAAATGTCTCTTGTATATTCTGCATTTTCTGCGTCATCACTCAAACCATTTTCTAGTACAAGTAGCATTTTCTGCTACTTGTACTACAAAATGACTTTCATTCTTTCCTCATATTCTTTTATTCTAATTCTTTGTGCCACAGGCACCAAAAGGTAACTCGTTCGAGCTGAACATGTGTGCTTCTTTGTTCTGGTTAGCCATCGCACAAACTTCCCCCAGAGAGTCAGAACCTTTGGAGGTTCTACATAAAACTGCGTAAAATTGTGTAGATGTATGTAGGGTTTAAAATCGTGATTCCTTCGGTTCAGAAATACCATAATATAAAAAATTGATTTTAAAGTTTTCTTCAAGACAAACCTTTATCTTATCAAAACTGTAAATGTCAGAGAGCTTCAGCATTTGGATGGGGATTTATTATTCACCGTCTGTTAAACAAATGGTGCTTATCCCAGCTGTAAGAGGCGGGGACAGGTCAGCAGTCTAAAATCAGATGTTCATATATTCATTTTCTGATATATGTTGGTGTTTCCAGTTCAACTCCAACAGCAGCAGTTTTCATAACAAAAGCTCAGAGCTTTTACATCTTGGTTGTTAGTGCTGTAGGGAAAGTCATAAAGCGCTCCTCCCTCCCCAGATTTTTTTTAACTTCATTATCTTAATTATTTGCATTGTCAAAAACGTTTTGGGGCATAAATATAATGTTTTCCTGTTGCTATATCTCAAACTGACTTCATTCCTCATAGATTTCCAATTGCTATTTGCGCCGTCATGTGTTTAAAGTGCAGTACAACAGAAATCTTAAATTAAACACCCACATTGAGTCTGACGCTCCGTGTAAAAGTATGTGCAAAGAAAAGGTCCTCAGTCAAAGAAGAGTTGTTTTGTAGCTGGTGACAGATATGCAGGCTTGCAAGGTCTTAGGGAGTGCTGCTTCACTAATGCAAACCTGACCTTTTCTTGTCATGCTTCATGTTGTTTCTCAACCACCAGCCGTTTTTAACATCATTACACCTCATTCAGTTGTCTCTCTCCTGGATTTCAGGTTCATTAAAGCGTCCAAGAGCTTCTTTCATACCGAGATGCAACAGAAACAGCCATGAGACCACCATCAGTGAAGAAGCATTTTGCTACACTACATTACTCCAGTCTTCAGAAGTAGACGAACTCACACAGTTCAGGATTATAGCTCCCAACAATTCAAAGATCTGTGAGGGGAAAAAAGAGGTGTTGGTGTAACGTTTGACGGTGGGGCAAGCAGGAGGGAAAAGTAATAAATTGCTCTTGGCGCTCAACATGTCTCAACAAACCCACGGCGCTGTAGGCTGAACAGCAGATGGGGCAGATAAGGATTCTAGAGATAAAGACAATGAGAGCTGCAAGGAGTTAAAAAAAATAAAATTAAACAGCAGACTTATGTTCACAGCAGGGTGGACACAGCCATATATTCAAATATACAGTCAGAATGGATGTTTATGACTCCCATTTATCTAACATACAAATAAGTAAGGCAGTAATTGTTGATAGAGGGTCACTTTGATGATTTATGTACTTGCACCTTGCACCAGCAATGGTGCCCGTCATCATTATAGTGCAGACCACAACCACAAATGGGACAAAGACCTGCAAATCTTGGGAGTAACACGTAACGATAGCGCTAATGACAGAATCAACTAAACAAATTAGAATTTTTAGCTATACTTTCCTGGCCAGCATTTGTCCTTTAAGTTGTGTATTTAAAACACATTTTTACATATTACACTTTCAGAAAGGCTTTGTTAGTGGTAAATAAATGAATTTAATCTTGGTTTTATGTGAGATTCACGTTTGGGAACAAAAGTACTTTGTATTAGGGCTATCCGGTCTTTAAGTCTGACGTCATTAGCCGTTTCCAGGTCCAAACTCCGCTTCAGGTCCCAAAGTCAAACAAACACTGTGGCATCACTGAGAGTTAAGAACTGTCTAAAGTCTTTCAGCTGTAATAAAATGATCAGTGTTGCTGCTTTACCAGGTGAAACAATTAAGTTTAACATCCAGGCATCCATGAAAACAGAATTTGTTAAATTTAACGGAGTTAGAAGTTAGCAGGAAGTTAGCTCGCTAGTTTACACCTAAACATGATGTAGCATGTTCTGACTGAGAGATTTCTGGAAAAAATTCAGACGTACAGCTCTGCTATCGCTTCCAACATAAATGAAGACAGGAAACTAAACAGCAGTGAAGTTTGTAGGGTTACTGAAGTTGGACTAGCTGGTATATAATGATGTGCTATGTGGTGGCTAGCGACACAGCTATGCTAGCAGTGAAGCTGAAGGATGAACACAAACTTTTAAAACTTTTTTTTCAATAAAAGTTAATGTGAGGGTGCCGATGGTTAGGGACAAATGCAATCGCCTGTCGGGATGTTGTAAACGGACCAAATTTCAGTCAGGAAAACAACTGAGACAATCCATCCACCATACAAGGTTAGCCATTAATATACTGCTGCATGGGCTACTGCAGTTACATCGTAAGGTTTTAAAAACTGAGCTGTAAAATCAACAGTGACAATAAAAACCGAGAGGCCGACAGTGATCCCTGACTTTTTTAGGGACTTGTTCAGATTAAATAGAACAAGATACAAAGCATTAAAAGCGCAACAGCCTTCTTAAACGCAGAGTAGTTTGGACCCGGAAGCGGAGTTCATATGTCTTCACTTAACCTCCTAGGACCTGGCGCCCACATATGTGGACATCACATTTTGGGTTATTTAGACCAAAATACTCAATTTTGCTCTACATGGGCATTATACTGCTACTGTTCTATCAAAATTTTAAACAAATATCCTCATATGTGGCTCTTATTTTTCTTAAAAACAAAAATAAGGTAAAAAAAAAAAATCTGGTAATTCTTTGTTTTTGCATTCATCAGCCCCCAAAATGCCCAAATATCAAAGAGAGATTAAAAATGCATGTCGTGGAAGAGTTCGGGTCTTAGGAGGTTAAAGACAGGATAGAATTACTTTTGTTAAATGTTAATCAAGTAAGCGTGTATGCACATACATTGAATATTAGCTTTTTACGACAGACTTGTCATTTTTCTTTTTGTTTTCATTTAAGCATTAAAATTGTTTAAAACATGCTTATAGTACAGAAAGCTTGTGAGACTTTAGCAGCATAATCAGCAACATAATATTCAAACGTATATGATACTTTTATCTATTGAAGCATGAATGTAGTTGATTCACCACTGAGAAGCACGATGAGGATTTTGAATCTTTACCTCACAATATAAAGCACCCTGAGGCAACTGTTGTTGTGATTTGGCGCCATATAAATCAATTGAACTGACAATGTCTTTAGTCCCAGTTATTAGAGGGCACTTTCTCTGGGACGTATAATAACTTTAAGTATTTGCTTAAATACTTTTTGTTTTTATACACTCTTTTTAGAAATATGAGACTACCCCTGCTGCTTTTGGCTGATTATTGTCAGACGCCAAGTTGTGTGTTCAAATTCACTGCAGAGTTGCTGTCCTCATACAAGATGCAAGTTGGAAATGTAGGCATGTTGAATGAAGGTTGGTTTTTTTTGTGCATCCAGTAGGAACAGTGATACTGGCTGCACTACCTTTAACCCACTGTGATCTATTTTTATTTTTAATGATAATCTAACACACCCCCAAAAGATGATTCACTTTATTTTTAATAAAATAACTTTTTGCTTGTTTCTAAAACCTTCGATTAGAGTTAGGGCCATCACTAATGACCTGAGCGGTTTAAGAAAGTGAATCTGATGAACTAATTAAGACAGCATACTTTGGATTTGGGCATTCATGAAGGAGATGTCAGTAATGGGTCTGTCAGGCCACGGTCAGCAGCCTCAGTGCACTCTCAGACAAACAGTGTCTGCTAACGCGCAGCGCATACTTCTTTAAACATAAAGGCTCAGTAAGCCTCGTCAGATACCTTGTAGATAACATCTACGTGTGCGTTTGAATCTATGGTTATGTAAGCTGGATGAGCAGGATAGTGCTGACCAAAGGCCTTGCCCAGCGAAGCTTGACTATGAAAGCCTGCAAAGGTAAAAAGGGTGCCCGGGCGAGGTAATGCTGCAGATGTGTTGTCGCATTAAAGAGATATTGAACTTTAGGATGACTTTACTTTGTGAGCTTTCCTGACTATGACGTAAAAACAGATATTTCCATCTTCTTTATCCATTGATCCATGCCTGAGCGTAGGGAATAGAGGTTTTTTTGCAAGCCATTCACTCATGCATGCCAAAATGGGTCTTATGTTTATTTGAAATACCCTTTAGACCGGTCTTTATCACGAGTCGATATGTCAGCGATGCTACCAAAAAAGAAAATCGTGCCTGTGATATATTTTCCTCCACTTCAGTTTAGTTTTTGCACAGTATTAAAATAGCTGTAAGTGCAGGTGGTGGGGAAATCTCACATCCAGAGAGTGATAAAGTCTTTTTTTTTCTTCACCAGGTACAATCTTAAAGTCATCACAGAAACTAGGACACTGCTTTTTCTATGATGGCAGAATCCCTAACATTTTCATACCTTCTTTGGCACTGTGTGAATAAAAGCCTGAGATCTGAGGGTCATTTTCCAATAATGTGTGTCTGAAAAGCCATAATCATAAATACGTTTAATGGAGTATTTTGTCCTTTGATGCGGACACAGATGTTTGACACAGATTTTCCTGTTGAACACGATAATGAGAGGAACCAAATTCATCCTGCTTTGGTACAAAGGAGTAATAAGGGATGTGGAGGTGACCTGAGGATCAATTTTTTGCAGTTACCTGAACCACCTGGTTCCATAACGGTGTTGCGTAATATAGAGTTGGATAAGTTGTCATCCATCAATTTCAGATCGACAGAGTTGCTTTCTTATTTCTCACTTTTGGCAACACTTTAGAATAACTGCACACTGTTAAGCATTCATAAGGTTGATTCTTCAGTTATAAAGCATTATTCCTTCTTAGTATGTTATTTATAACCATTAATATAACTTGGCTCAATCTTGCTTAAAAGGCTCATAGATAACATGTTTAATGGCGGCTTATTTATACTTTATGACTGATGGGTTCAAACTACTGAATTTTCAATATGTTGAAGTTAAAGTAACCTATAAATTAAACTCTGTGTCTCATCTTACAATAAATATATGTATGTTCAGTGTCACACTGTGGTCTGTCTGCTACTTTCTGTTGATCTGTTGCTTTCTTTCTAACTTTCACACACACACAGACACACACACAGACACACACACAGACACACACACAGACACACTCACAGACACACACACAGACACACACACAGACACACTCACTCTCTGATTAACGAATTACGAAAGTCAAGCTTCAGAATCGAAACACCACCCGATCCAGCCCCACACTGTCTAAATTAAATAATTTCATGTTTAAATGTGTTGTTAATCATTTCCACAGACTTTCTTAATGCTAACATTATGCTAACATGTTTGCAGTTGGTCTAATAGTTTATTTAGAGATTGTCAATCCATCATTTAACCAACACTAAACCATTTAAATCCATGTTTATAAATGACATAGTAAGGAAGAGCAACCCTATATAAATGATGAATCAAGTATTAACTTATTAACGTACTGAAGCTTAATAGTGCTGTTAATGTAAAGTCTTCCCCATGTAATGATCTGTTACTAAAACAGGTTACTATAATCACCACATAAAGTCTGTAACTCAGACAAAACCATTCGTTTATTTGTCAAAATGCACTTTTTGCATCAGTGAATGAGTCACCGCCACTATTCCTTTGACATTGTTTAATCCTAGTTGATGTTTTTGTGCTGAATATTTAGCTCTTCTGTCAGCCTCACAGCAGATTTTAGAAATGCTTCTAGTTTCCTGACAACCTCGCCCTACATTTTCTCACTGACGCTGAATATCTGCAGACTTTTATTATTCTGAGGATAACTGGTATCGTGTATCAGAGTGAATATGTTTCAGATATTTATTTATTTTGCATGCATGCATTTGCAGTTGAAAAGTAGTTTTCTTCCGATGTTTCCACAGAAGGGTAAACGGCAGCTACAGTAACATGAAACAAATGTGAATTTACACAACGCTACATAGAACAGAACCAAAAAGCACGGGGCTGCTGAGTGAACATTTACTACTGTAACAAAACAGTGCTGCGAATTACTGCCGAGCCTCTCGCTCTGTTTGGCCAAAGGTTCCCATCAACTTCACACATAATGCCCTCTATTGCAATGTAACAGGAACAGAAGTAGCATATGGGACCATTCTGTGCACTCTTCTGGCTTCTGCACTGCAACACTGTCCTTACTCTTATAGCTGAGGTGTTTAACTGAGCAGCTTCTTCATGTTCACAGCTGCAGCGCTGCTGTGTTTATGTGCTAAAAAAGGTTTCACTCATGATTTGTACCTGTGTGCTCGGTAGAGTTTGACAGTTAGATGGACTATAATGCATGTGAAGACTACACAGTGGAACAATGCAAGTGTATTTTGGAACGCTAACTCGTTTAACTGGAAGAAATGTGATCTCTTTGCCTTACAAAGGCATATTAAAAAAAAATAACGGTAGACCACTCTGTTTATTTGTTTGCTTAAATTCCAAGAGTATTTGAAAAGAATGACAACAACTGGGAGAAACAGAAATTTAAGCTCCTGAAAACTTTGTTTCAAAGGCCTGATTAGATTTAACTGATGTCCATAAATTACATCACCTTTTCCCAGCCAGAAAAAGAAGTGCTCTCGTATGATCCTGAACTGAAAAACTGATGATATCAGAATTGGGTTTTTTAAATTGTGTCTGGTTTTACAGCTGGTTTTATGTGTGTGCAGCACAACACAGGACCGTAAAACAGGATCATTCCTTTCTTTAAGAGTAGCTCCGCCAGTTCAGATGCGATGAGCTCAGAAGATCGTTTAGCATATTCGGCCTGCAGCAAACACACTGGACCTCCTGATGGTGTGCAACGCATCAGTCAGCTCCGCTCACATGTAAAGCCCCTGCCAAATGCCGAGTGCATCCTGGTGGGAAAATCTGATGGAAAGTTGAAAACATTCAGGAAATGTTACACTGCAGGAAAAGAATAATCATTGTCGTTGTCTGTGTTTCCTTTTTCCTGGTATATATTGTAACACGAATACATCTGGGAACTAATATAGTTACAGCCTTTTAGGATAAATAGCAATGGTGCGGATTTAGGTACAATATGCAGCGTACAGAACTGTTACTGCTATTTGAGTGTCCATTGCGCACCAGTAAACAGGTTAATAATTGCAGGCAGATGATTGAGGAAATTACTTTAGGCTGCTTCTTCAGCTGCATTCGTTCTCTATTACTGAGTGTTTAATGTGAGTAGGGATGAATTCCAGGTTAATGGGCTCTTACCACAGCAAATGAATGATTTGTAAACTGATACAACAGGGAAATGTGACTGTCTGCAGGTCAGCGAGTTAGCAGCAGGAATTCAGCATCTTGCAGTGGGTCGCTTCACATTAACGGTGACCTCTCTAATTGTCAAGCCATGGAGTTGCTTCCTGAATTTGATGGATCATATACGTGCGCACATGTAAAATAACACGCCGTGTGATGCTTTGAGTTGATTCCATGCAGCGTGGGTGTCTGCTCTGCTGACACGAATTCACATGGGAGTTCAAGTGTTGCAACGCTGCACGGCACACGCACGCGTGACAATAACGCACGTCCACCCACGCTACTTGCACTCGCATCTCTATTTGTGTCACTCTTCTCAGCGTATCACTTTCCCATCCTCCAAATTCGCACTGTTTGCACTCATCCATCCCTTTTCTGGCAAACGCACTGACAAACAAATGCCTTCCCTCTGCCACCCTCTTTTGCTCATATCCTCCGTGCAGAAACAATCTCGCTGGATCTCTCTCAGTGTGGCTCCGCAGCCGAGGAAACCTTCCACACTTTTTATTTGCAATTCGCTTTAGTTTGGATACTGGCGGAGCGTCGCCCTGTTACCGTGAATTATCAGGTACAAGCTGCACGCGGGTACCAGGGACAGTGTTTGAGCGTGTGCACGCTCATATGCACATCAGAGAAGATTTGTCTGTCACACAGATTTGGCTAAGCGCTCTGATGTATTCCACTTCACAGGTTTGGAGTTTAGATCACGCAGACAGACACACAGGATATCTACTGTATTGTTTATCTGCGTCTCATTCAGTTTCCTCTTTGCTGCCTCTAATTCCATTTATCATTTTTCTCCATACAAGAGGCACGATCCCTCCAAAACTCCCCCATGTTTAATGCTTTTTCCTTTTTTTTCCATCTCACGGCTTTCCCATTTACTAAGCTACTGCCAGCTTTAATTTCCAACATTCTCGGATCGGTAGAAGCGCTCATGATTACGTTCCATAACCATGTAACGTTCATCTCGGCCAGACGCATTTAAAAGGTTGGGTATGATTTGCCCTCTTTTTGTCTGCTGAACAGTGGAGCATGCACATTGGTGTCTCCCATTTGCAGAATTCGCCAAAGTGAGCGATCCGCTTGCATCATCTAGTGGCTGAACGCTAGTATTTCACAGTCACTGAAGTTAGTGGAGTCACACTGAGTGGTATTATTCCACACAGGATGGAGGAGAGAAGAGGTGTCAAGTCAGACATTTAGTTTAAAAGCCTCTGTTAAAAATGAGGTTGATGGTGTCAGGAGCTAAAATCACGGCACTTTGATCACAAAGATGAATGGTGATTTAATGAGTCATCCTTTCACAAAGGGGGCTGATGAAAGGAGATATAATGGAGAGGATCTGTGGGCCCGCGAGAGACAGGAAATTAAGGCTTTCAATCCAAAATTCTGAAAAATATTCACCCAAACAACGTCTGAAGATTACATCCTTGAACAGTTCTTCATCCCTTTCTCTTCTCGTGTCGCTCTTTCTTGTCTTCTGTCTCATAGCCATAAACATTTATAAACTTGATATTTTTGTAAACAAGACGACTGACTTGAGTCAGTTAGTCGCAGATGAACAAGAATTATATCTCATCAGAGAGTGTAGGAGGACTGGGTGGATGGAGAGGTATTATATGAATCTGAATAGCTCTGAGCTCCATCTGTTGTGTACTATAGAGATGAGTCATTCCGCCTAGTGCAGCACGGGTCAAAGCAGCCTGAAATCTCCAGCTTCATAGTCGCACACATACAAACACTGACCCACAAATAAACACGTACACTAATACATGATTGAGTGAGTCTGCCATCGTGCATTTAGACTGTGTCTACAGTTTAGTCAAGCCTATTAAGCCTCAGCTGGTATCCGAGATTGGTTTTCAGACCACATCGATGCTTGGGACAAACATTCTGAAATGATAACACAACAATGATAATATGCAGTAATAAAAGAAAACTCAAACATTAAACTCCAAAATAAGTGTTGAAGGAGACTTACAGTCTTATGCTCATTTTTCGGCTCAAAATTCTTACTCGGGGAATCGAGTAGAGTTCAAAATGATCCTTTTTGTCCTTTACTGCATCTTGGTGCAGCCCATTTATTCACACTTTGTCTGAAACTCTTCTGTTCAGTTTTATATCTATATTCACAACAACCACACCTCAAGGTGCGTTAATGTAAAGAGAACCTCAACGATCAGACAACCATGCATGAACAAGCCCTTGGCAACAGTGGGTGAACTATAGGTAAGAGTCAATGCAACGGTGGTGTATGAACACATAGAGAGTGAAACGAGTGAAGGAGAAATTCCCCAGCACCTGAAGGCTATTGCAGCTTAACTAAGGCAGGGTTCAGGGTTCACCTGATCCATAAAAAGCAAAATCTGAACTTTTTCTTAAGAGTAAAGAGGGTGTCTGTCTCCCAAATCCAAACTGGGAGCTTGTTCCACAGGAGAAGCTCCTGAAAGCGCAAGTCACAAGTAAGCCTGAGAGTGAGGCGCTCCACTAGGACAATATAAAACACTATAGGTCCCATTTACTTTACCACTCCCAGATTAAAAGAAGAAAGAAAACCCACCTTAAAACTACAAACACACACCTGATACATTGCTTCATATAGCTGCTATGACTGCTCTACAAAATCAAAGAGGAACTGCAAATGTGTATTTTATCGCTTTAACACTGATGCTGACAAGATCAGGTATGCCATTATAAAAATAAAAACGGACTAATGCTTACCTTAATATAATAGAAATATATAAAAAATGGTACTACATGTAGTTTCCTTTATGTGCTCCCAACACTGAATAAACCAAATATCAAGCTATCAAAAAGTCAGACGCACATAGGCTCGCAAAGGTACTGTGTTCTCTGCCCCTGCTGTCCGACGTAGACCACATTAGGTAGCGTCCTCCAAAATTTACACCCAAAATTGTATTTCTGTAGAGGCGGAGGAGGAGGAGGACGTGAAGGCACTATTTCTCTATTCTGTCTCGTCATCACTTTCCTTCGTGAGACATCTGACTCAGTTAAACATGGATTACTTTTAATGAGGTGTGTGTGTGTGTGTGTGTGTGTGTGTGTGTCTTTCCCCCAACATGTATCCTCTTCAAAGCAATACACTGCTTGTAAAACAGTTTAAAGCATGTGTGTGTTCATGTGCATTGGTTGAAGTTGACAGCAGTTTAGATGCATGTGTGTGAGGGTACTTTCTAGATTGCGAGCTTGAGCTAAAGACAGAACAAAAGGCAGGAAAAACAGAGAAGTAATGGAAATGGAAATGTAGAGGCGGTGCCAGAAAATGTGTGAGGAAAATGTGATCTGTTTTCTTGTTTTAGCAGAGAGATGCAGAGCAGGGATACAGTGCTTACAGCTTTTCCCTCACACCTACCGCACGTTGTGAAAAAGAGGTGTGATTATGGCATTTTGTCGGGTAAGAGAGTAAAAGGGGAACCACACAGAGGAGATATGGCAAGACGAGACAAAGAGACACTGAAACAGCAAGAAACATTAAGCAAAGTTCAAAGCGGAGCACTCTGCTGTCTTGTTTTTGTCTGTGCGACTGAAAAATACAACATGCATATCAGATGGAATAACATCCATTTCTCACAGCTGCGAGCTGTAACTTACCTTTCAAAGCTTTTTAGAGATGTTCATACAAACGATACAACATCCTGTGCCTCTCAACATATCAAGACTATACTTGCACTTTTGTGTACAAGTAGATTAATGCACACACATCTCTAAAATACATGCATTTGAAGGTCAGGCATTCATTTCCTCGCGTTAAGTAGATTCGAGCCTTTGTGACTCTTGGTGTGATTGTGGAGAGCAAGTCCGCTTATCAAATAGGGCGTCTATGCTATGCATCAGACAAGTATGCATGTCAGAGACTCACTAAACAAACAAGCCAGGTTGTGTCTCTGTGTTGCAGTAGTATTGTTATCGTTTCATATGCAAGACATTAGCAGTGATGTCCGTTTATGAGAAAAACGCAATAGTTCCAAGTGGTGCTGGGGTTTGTTTTTTAGCAGAAAAGTCTTGTCGTTCAGCTGATTAA
>NW_005187478.1:916356-918844 GCF_000239375.1 Pundamilia nyererei | reverse complement strand
GGGGATGGATTAAAGTTTGGCAGATTAGGAGCGCAAGGACATCGGTGTCCGTGGTATTATTCACATACGTAACCTGCAATGTTTGATTTTTCCTCAAAGTACTGCCTCCATTCGTTTTTCCTTATCTCTCTGTTTTTGTATTGATTTACTTCTACCCACGTACTTGTCCAGTACAAACAAAAGCCTGATCTTCTATATTGCCTTTGATTAGTCAGGGGAACAGGATGCCTTTATTTTTTATTCATGCATGCACCATGCAGACGTGCCTGTCAGGAGCCGGCATATGTGAACATTCAAAGTTTGATTTTGTATTCCTCCGACTCGGTCCTAAATCAGACCTCATTTACCTACACGAGCCTGATTAGTAAGATTTACCTCATTGACCCAGTTACAAGGAATCAGGGCTGTATGTTAGCATTGCCACTGACATAAACATCGAAGATTCACAAACGTGCAACCAGACCTCGACAGATCTAAGTAACAGAGCTGCATGCTGAACATGGAACGACCTGATCTGAAAGCAGAGATAAAACATTTGTCTTTAGACTGGCACAGTATGTATTTGTAGGCTGTTGGTCCCACTGCTTCTGTTTGACACTTATTACAATTTTGATGTTTTTCTTCACATGTATACAGTTTTGTCTCATAGTTAAAGGGCCATGGTCTGTTTTCCTGTCTCAGCAGCAGCACCTTGTTGTTCAAGATCAAAGAAGAAGACTTGCAATAAGACAAGAAAGATTTTCTTGAATCGTTGAATCTTCTGATGTTTTTTTGACTGTTACTCAAAGGTCAGACTGTGTAATACTCAGAGAAACCTCAAAAAGCCCCAAAATTACATCTCAGACTTTGCTATAATGCATAGCACCACATATGGAGAAAACCAAACACAGCATATGAGCACAAATACCTCACACCAACTGTCAGCATGGTGTTGGAGAGGTAATAAACTTGACTTTAGTCACAGGACCTGGCAGCTTGCAGTCACTGAGTTGACTGTTTGTGTAAAAAAATATTCTAGAGTCAAATGTGAGGCCATCTGTCTAACAGTTAAAGCTTAGCTGAAACTGGGTCATGCAACAGGACAACGATCCCAAGCACACCTGCAAATCTCCAGCAGGATGCCTGAAAAAAACTGTTGCAATGCTCCAGTTAAAGCCCAGAGCTCAACCTGACTGAACTGAGGCATCTTTGTAAAGAGTGCATTCAAACTCCTCCGCAATGACGTCATTAAGAAACATTCAGTTCAATTCAATTCAATAAAACTTTATCGATCCTGAAGGTTGACCCCGAAGGAAATTGGGTTAAGGCTGCCGACCTTTGCCAACGCCGTCTTACCCTTCCGACCATACATACATTACACAGCATCACGTGGGGTAGACAGGTCAGAGAGGTATAACCATAACATATGACTTCAAATATTAGTGAATCAAGGTGTGACGCTGCAGTCCTGTGGAAATGTTCCTTTTCACGTGACTGTCTGTGTTTTTTTCCTCCTTAAACCTCAACAATTCAGATGGTTTCAGACAAAGTGAAGTGTGCACTGTATATATTTCACAGATGTGTGGGACAATGTTATCAAATGGATGAGAACTGCATCCATAACAAAGCCACCACTGGTTTGTTACTGTTGCACTTTCATTCTTATCTCTTTGTATTTCGACTCAGGTGCACACACATAGACGTCTATTTGCATAAGCGCAAACACAATCAGTCTAATTCTGTTTTTCGTATTTGACTGTTTTTTGTTCTGTTAACTGAAAGTTGAGATGTTTTTGTAAAAGACTATTTTAATGGAATTGGTGAAACAAAAAGTAAACACTAAGAGGGGGAAATTATTCATATTAGACAATCAGAAAATGGTCTTCCTTCTTGTTTTGCATGTGTGCTGGTCCCCGAGCTTGTGTGCACACTTTTCCCATCTTCCCATGGCTCATAAAATGGGTTGTATTCCATCAAAGGCAGCTCGCACAACAAGCTTATTCCCTAATTGGTGCTTGAGCTTTTAAATTGCCTGTGTTTGCTCACTTCCAAGCAGTCCCCAAAATGCTAATGTGAAAAATTCAGCCTTTTAAAGAACAAAAATATTGTCAAAGTTCTGCATTAAGCATGTCTCCCTCTCTCACTGCTTTCCTATTTCCTTTGCAAGCAGATAACCCATTCTGTCTGAGAGGAAATAACATTTAATGGGGAGTAATTGATTCATATATTTGCATAATACAGAAATTTCATTCAATAAACTTTTGCTATAATCTGCTGGATGTGTATTTTTCTCATTTACACAAATAAAACTCTATTACAATCTTAATCAGTCAGTGGCAGCTCTCGAGTCTGTTGGGGACCCAGGCAAACAAAATCACAGAGGGCCAGCATTCGTCACCAGTGTTGGTCAAGTTACTTGAAAAAGGTAATCAGTAACTAATTACTGATTACTTCCCCAAAAAGTAATCCCGTTACTTTACTGATTACTTATTTTCAAAAGTAATTAATT
>NW_005187478.1:912281-916047 GCF_000239375.1 Pundamilia nyererei | reverse complement strand
GGGGTAGGCGGAGGTTTACCCTGGTGCAGGTGTGCCGCGGTCAGTGGAAGAATCCGCGAGTTTCTCTGTGAGTTGCTTGGAAGTTTAGGGGTTTTGTTCGCTGTAAAAAGAAGTTTTCTTCCCACGCACAGCGGACACTCATGTTTTTGTCACTTTTTATGGAACCAAACTCAAAGTAAGATCAGTACTTCCACGCTTTAAACGCTGCACGCTCATACTCTCTCTGCACTTTGTTGATCTTCACACAGCTGTTGTCACGAACACTCGCTTACGTCACTGTCATGAGACATTCATGCAAAATATCACGGTTTTAGTAACGCAGTAACGCAGCGTTCCTACGGGAAAGTAACGGTAATCTAATTACCGTTTTTGCAATAGTAATCCCTTACTTTACTCGTTACTTGAAAAAAGTAATCGGATTACAGTAACACGTACTGCCCATCTCTGTTCGTCGCAACGTTATCAATTTATGTCATAAATAATCTCATGCCAAAAAATAAATAAAAGCAGTTGCATAAAACGACAGGTAAAACATTCATCCTGAGCCCAAGTTTATGTCAGTAACTGTGCCCTACTGTTAGTTGACTGCCACTGTCCCAAAAGCGACTCTTGGCCGTGCACATTAACACGGTCACGTCACAGACAGCAGAGCTGCCCACAGTGGGCTGCTCTGTTAGCCAAGTTAACTAATGTTACACACCAAGGTACACAAAAGGAGGAAGGACTTCCATTTGGACATGAAATTTGTTGTTCTGCTTAAAAGGAGTAAAAGCAATGTGGCTTCTAAGGTTGACAAATCACGTTTTTGTCATGATTTTTTCAGTAAATTTCCCAGAAAGACCATCTGGCCTAAAGCTGCATCACTACTGGACTTAACTCAGCTTCATTATCTTGCATTATTCACTTTAGGAGATCTGATCCCAGAGTTTCAATCTGAACTCTGGGATCAGGGTGGATGCTGTCTATTTGTCTCCAAGGTTTGTGTCTCATTTCAAAAGAATGACAACAAAATGTTAGAAGGAATCCAGAAGCCTAGGTGGAATATAAATCTTTCTCTAATGATCAGGTGAAATAAATGTGATTTTTAGATTTTCCCTCAATTTTTCCATATTATCATTTGATGCTGGGATGCTCTTTAAACTCTTATTTACTTAATGATGTTGTGTCCTCCTTTGCTGGGAACCAGCTGGAGAATTAGGTCCACCGGCTTTTCATCTCAGTGTATCCAAATTCTAAAATAATGTTGTAAAGTCTCCATCTGTAGATAGATAGAAACGCAGTATAAAAAGTAAGGAAATGTGTGTTTGGTTGATTATGTCTTTGTTATAAAAATGCTTCTGGGCAATAAATCTTATACCGTTGGAAAGCCTGTTGACTTCACCTTAAATGATGCTACAATTGTGGGTTGAGCAGCAAAGTTCAGCCCAAAGATAAAGATATCTGATGATAATGATGCATTTTTCTCCAATGCCACAGACTAAGTAGGGAAATTAAGTCAATAATAGTCATATTATTACAACACGTCATCCTTTGATATAACCGTACTTGCTATGAAACATAAAACATATTTTAGCTGCATTTGTAGCTCAAATATTTACACTCCTGCTCATGCATTGTGCATGTGATGCAGAAAGACTACAGCCTCTCTAGAAGGGCGGTATGGGAATGTGGGAACGCATTACTGCTTTGTGCCTTTGCCTGCTGCCGCAGAAGAAAAAAAATCTCCCAGTTCAGCTTTTTTCATTCCCTTAATCCCTAATCTCATTACCGTAAACATGTGACATCACCATCTCTGTATCTTATGCACACGGCTATTTTTAATAATATTATGAATAAAAGTTCTTTGGAATGACTTTTGTGGGTTTTTTGATTTGATTTTGGCGTTATTAACCTTCTTTTGATTTTGGCAAGCTCTGGAGAAACGACAGTTAATTAGTGACACAGTTCCCTTCTTTCTGTATATTCAGGTAACTCACCTTCAGAGGAGTCCGAGGAGCGCGACAAGGAGCGCGACAAGGAGCCCCGGACGCTGACCTACCCTGCGTACATTGCCAGTCTGCTGGACAGTGGAGCAAAGCGCATGGCAGCCGGAGTCCGCATGGACTGCAGCAGCCAAGGCCAGTGCCCACGGTCCTGCCACCTCTGCCACATGAGCCCAAGGGCAGCACAAGGGCGGCAGCAGTCTGAGCCGGTGCTGCTGCAGATTACCAAGGCTACACCTATTTATGAGCTGGTATCCAACAATGAGACCTACCAGGTGTGTACAGTGTTTTGGGTGTTTGGTCTTTAATATTTAAGCTACACAAATTTATTCTTCACACCCTCTAAATTGAAGGCGGTGCCTTCTTGAAATCCATTCCCTGTGCAGCATCGAAGAACACATTTATTATGCAGTGTCCTTGTGATCCTAAAGGCTTCATTAGGAAACAGGTTATGGACACAGAAATCCTCAGAAAGAAGCATTTCCCTTCCAGGATGTCACGCCTTTCTTTGCTTGAAGCATCCTGTGCCATAAACTGCCTTATTGCGCTGTGCCTTATTTGACTCCATCAATACTGTACATCAATAGTGCTTCTACTGCTCCAGCAGGGTCAATACAGTGCTACTCCTGCAGTGTCAGGCCTTTATCCTTAAGCTCAGTCAGACAGCTGCTGTTATTGAAAGAGTCTGCTTAGAGTCTGCTACAGCTTGACTGTGCAGGTATGTGTGCAGAAAAGTTCAACTGTGAAAGTACTTTTTAACTCTTCCCTGTAGTTACCAATATTGCCTTTAGTCTAGTGCTATGCAATATTGCAGATTTTGGTATTGATCCAATATCAAGTAAATACTGGGCCGGTATTGCCAATACTTTTAACCCATAAAGGCTGCTTATGTAGGGGAGAGCAGTGTGTGAGATAATGAGTTAACAAAACATACCTTTCAGCTTAAAACGGGGTTTTTTGTGACCTGTATAATAAATATTCCTGTCTCTGCAGGACTTCAGGTCAGCTTCTGTTGTTCACATACCCTGATGCTATGAATAATATGGACGTGACAATCAACACAAAAAGATTCAGACGTTTTTCATAGTGCATGGTTGAGATGCTTTTTTTAATTACCAAAAAATGATTAACACATGCTGAACGTGCAGAATGAAAAGAATTCTATTGTGCTAGTATTAATCTGACACCATTAAGAGCATTGCACCAATATTTACATCTACCCACGTCCACCATTTTTACTCTGAAAGTTTTATGAGCCTTTCAGGTTTTCCACATTTTCTACAGCATTCTGGTAACGTGCGTAATACCAGTTTTTTATGTAATGTTAAAATGTGAAACATTGTCCCTGCCTGGTTCTATATCCCCAACACTGTGAGACGTCTGGAGGTCTGACAGGGGTTCGGCTGTCTTTTGATAAAATCTCATTAAGTAGTAGCCGCTCCAGTCCACCGTTCCTAAAAGCACAGAGTTCTGTGTCCATGTTATCCTCCTGTAAGGTTCCTCCTCACCACTGAACACTGGCTTCTTGATTTCCTGTCTGACCGAAGCCTGTTTGTCTCTGATTGTTCATGTTGGACTTTGCGCCCCCATGAAGAGTGTTGGGGCTTTGAACCTTGTGTCTCACTGAATATTGACAGCTCTGTCAGCCACATGGATCGGTTTGCACTCTCTCATTTATTGTGGCACATTATATAAACAGGTGCTTGCTTTTCCTAATGTCCAGTGAATTCAGTTCATCACAGAGGGACATGATTGTAGGGGAGGAAATTGATAAAACACTCTTA
>NW_005187478.1:888336-911956 GCF_000239375.1 Pundamilia nyererei | reverse complement strand
ACCCCCTCAGAATGCAGACAGAATAAAAGTGAAAAACTGTGCGTTACTGAAGTAGAAACAGGCGCATCGAACTGAAAAGTCTTTAAATTTATGTAGAACAAAATGTTGCATGTTTATTGGGATCTAATAGATATAACCTGATTACTTTTTTATGCAGTATTTTATGTTTTGTTTTTTTTTTTACATGTTTTTATGTTTTACCTCATTAGACAAACACCAATTTGCAATAATTTGCAATGTCCAGTGGAGAAAGTGTAGTAAATGAAATAACTTAATGCATATTTGATACATTTTCTTGTATTGGTTAAAGACACCCACTTAGGTAATCAAATTTGCCTACAAATTGACCATTGCATGGAAAAAGAAACACACAGGGGTTTTTAACTTACAGTTCCTGGTATAAAAATCGTGAAGTGGAAAAGTTTATGTGAGAAAACAGCTGTAAAATTACAGGTGTTCATGTGTGTTTATCTCTGCCCTCTCGCTGTTTCTTATCGTAGGCTCTTCAGGAGGCAATGATGAGCATGCTGTGGTGCTCAGGCAAAGGCGATGTTATCGATGACTGGTGTCGATGTGATTCCAGCGCTTTTGGCGCAGACGGACTGCCCACCTGCGCCCCGCTTCCTCAGCCCATGTTAGTAAAACCTGTATTCTTCCCCTTTCATGGATTGTGGTAAATACAATCAATTGTTTCACAGGCAGAAATTGTTCTCCTGCTTCAGCGGATTTGTGTGCATGCAGTGTTTTATTGCAACATTCCTGTGGTCAGCGCGTTTGTTCTCCGGCTCGGTTTGGGTGCTCTAATCGATCCGCTGAGCTGCCATTCATCGATTTCTTGGCATAAAACTTGTGTGCACAATGTTTTCAGTGACATAACTGCAGAAGAGAGCAGCAGAGTCAGTCAGACATTAGCGGATAAATGACTATATTTTCTGTTGACAGAGGTGTTTGTGACAGTGCAGAGCATGTTTTCAGTTGGATTGCAGTTGACAGAACAAGAAGGATAATGTTAGCTGTCAATTACAGTAATGAGGCCAGTGTGCTGAAAACATCTTTCAGTAAGTGGTGCGCTTGTATATCTCTGTCATTCTGTTGCCAGGCTTAAACTGTCTTACGCCTACGAACCCAGCAGCTCATTGGTCATCATGGAGTGGAACCACACGGAGCCCCCAATCGGTGTGAGGATTGTTGATTACCTCATCAGCCAGGAGAAGGTGACAGAGAGAACCGACCACTCTAAAGTTGAGACAGGTGCGTCAGTCGAACACAACAAATGTCAAGAGTTTGACCATGAAACACCTTTAGGTAACATGAATCACATTCATCCTAATATTCCCTGCTTTACTTTTATAGATACAAAGGTTTACAGGTGAACTAATAGTACACTGCAGTGAAAATGTATTTGGCACCTTCCTGAAAGTTAACCTGAGTAAATACAAAATGCAGTATTTAAATGAGGATTTTGCTAAATCATGAATTAATATTTTTAGGAAAGCTGAATTTATCGTCACCCAGGCCAGTAGAATCAAGGACGAAATGACAAACTGAAGTAAACTAAAAGAATCCAAAAACCACCAGATCACCACAGTGTAAAGCAGTGGCTCTCAAACTTGTCACATCGTTCCCCACATCTAAAGGAAACAACGACAGAAAAGCCGAGCTGCAACTTTCTTTACATAATAAACTAATTCACAATGAATCCTTCAGTAATTTTTGTTTAAAACAAACAACTTTCATTTCAAACAACTATTTGTGACTTTTGTTACTAGACTGCTTCATTAGTCTGCACCACCTCTTCAAAAGAAGCAACAAGTTAAACAGAATGTGAACATTATAAAGTTCTGTCTTAGTCTTATTTAAAAAAAAAGAAATCCAGAAACTTGTGAACAGAGATGAAAAATAAATAATTTAGTGAGAGTTTAATGCGTTTCACTCTTAGTGGCTGCAGTCAGCCTAGTTTGACTGCGGCGCGGCTACGGGGGATTTGGACGGACCTGAGCGGCATCCGCAATCATGCCAAAGTAGGTATCCCCGACAGAATTTGTTTCCTTGCGCCAGGAGCATTCGCTGGGCAGGCAGAGCGGGTCCAGTTGGCGCCGCCTCCATTGCAACCAGCTAGACGTGGAAGTAATGGACTGTTTTAGTGGAAAATGAATGTTACTGTTACTAATTACTGTTCAGTTTGTGGGTGACAACAGAAAATGATACATTTATTGTTCTCACGTGTTATTGGACAGGATTATTTCAATAAAGCAAGGAGATTTTGACTGATAATTATTTGTATTCTTCTGTAACTGTACAGAGCTAAAACCTCCAAAATGTCAGGAGTAGTGGGTCATTATAAGAAGTGTTTGTGAACTAAAAATCACGAATGTGGGATGTTGTTTGTCCGTGACTTGGACAGCCCAGTGTTTGCTCCCGACGCAGGGGAAACTAATTCCGTCGGGGGTACCTACCTTGGCACTTCTCCGTACACTTCTTTATTGCAGCTGTGGACTTACACATGCGGCTGCAGCTTTTCAGCGGATGCAGAGCAGATGTGCATATTAATAGCAAACTGCCGCAAATTTCTTGGTTCTGCCGTAAAAGTGATTCAGATGTTAAACATTAGTTCCACATGACTTTTCTGCCAGGTGACTTGCGCCCCACCTGTCACAACTCTGCGCCCCGCCACACACTTTAAGAACCACTGGCCTAAAGAAACAGGTGGGAAACAAAGCCACTGACATCTGTCAGTCTGGAAAGAGTCGCAAAGCCACTTTTTAGGCTTTGGGACTCCAGTAAACTCCGATGAGAGCCATTATCCCCAAATGGAGAAAACTTGGAACAGTGGTGAACCTTCCCAGGAGTGGCCGATCTACCAAAATTACTCCAAGAGCATATCGACAACTCATCCAGGAGGTCACAAAAGATCCCAGAGTTCATCATTCAACAATAACAAAGGGACTGGGCAAAAGTGGCATCCGTGGGAGAATTCCAAGGTGAAAACCATCGCTGAGCAAAGACAAATGGCCTGTATTTATATAGCGCTTTACTAGTCCCTAGTGTGTGTGAATGGGTGGATGACATATCCAGTCATCCACCCATTCACACACATGTGATGGCAGCTACATTGTAGCCACAGCCACCCTGGGGCGCACTGACAGAGGCGAGGCTGCCGGACACTGGCGCCACCGGGCCCTCTGACCACCACCAGCAGGCAACGGGTGAAGTGTCTTGCCCAAGGACACAACGACCGAGACTGTCCAAGCCGGGGCTCGAACCGGCAACCTTCCGATTACAAGGCGAACTCCCAACTCTTGAGCCACGATCGCCCCACAAACAACGCAAAGGCTCGTCTCCAAAGAACATCCTGACTATCCCCAGAACCTTTTGGAAAATATTCTGTTGACTGACGAGACTAATGTTAATGTTTTTGGAAGGTGTGAGCCCCGTTATATCTTCTGTAAAACTAACACAGCATTTCATAAAAACAACATCATACCATCTGGTCTGAGGCTTTTTGCTGCTTCAGCATTTGGACAACTTGTCATAATTGATGGAAGCATAAATTCTGCTGTACCAAAAAATCCTAAAGGTCAATGTCCAGCCATCAGTTGATGCCCTGAGGTTCGACTGCACTTCGGTTCGGTTCAGAAAACTAAAAAATAAAGGTGGTTGAGTGGACTAGTCCTTTGGCATGATCTTAAACAGCCTGAAAACTGTCCAACATGGCTGAATCATAACAATTCTGGAAAAATGTTTGGGCCAGAATTCCTCCACAGCAATATTAAAGACTGTGAAATGTGAACCTAACCATAAGTCCACCAATTTAGCTGCACCATATGGCCATAATTTGTGTGGAAGAAACCCTGGTTTAGAGATCAAAAGAAAGAAATGTCATCAAGCTGCAGAAAACACTATTTCCTGAAAAAGCTGCTTTCCATGGCAAAGGTTTATCCTGTTAAACAGCTTGACAAAAATGTTCCATTCAAAAAGGCTTTAAGCATTAATAATAATCTAAGTCAAAGTCTGTTTAGGTTTGTCAGCACTAACAGTACAAAGACGTCCTTTTGAGCGCTCTACCTTTGTGCAGTCTTAAAAATCACTCTTAGTTGTTATACAAATAATTGACTTGTCATTTATAATGCCACCACAAGATGGTGCACACTAGTAATAACAATGGAAGTATGTGTAATTTGTTCAGAAGCCTGATTTCAGGACATTTACTTGTGTCTACACAGCTGTGGCTGTTTTGGACACACTGTTGTTTAACTAGCCAGATGGCAGCTAGAGGCATTAAAGCTGCTTCAGTCTGCTTCACCTCTCACGTATATCAACACACATATAACATACAGTCCACACACTTAAGCTTTACAACAAAGGTTAGTCGCCTCTTTCTCCAAGCAGCTTTCATTAGTCCCTTAAAATGATTTCTGTTTGTTTTCACTGTTTAATCCGTAAGGATTCAGTGATTTACTTCAGAGGAAGTCAGTGAAGCAGCTCCACGAGCAGCAGGAGTGTGTGTGGCTCTGTCATCCATAACAGAGAGCACAGCTTATTTGGCCCTATATGAGTAGAAGCTGGCAAAACAGGGGCGGTTTATTTAAGCAGTAATGACCCAATCCATAACGGAGACTGTTAGGGTTCCCTGTGAGCACCAAAGTTTGTTGTAGCTTAATGAGAGCATAAACTGTATTTGTCAGACCAGAGAGGATCATTAATCAATACTGCGGGTTCAGAAGGGAGTGGAAAGTGTTTTCTTTATTAGTGGTATTAAAGAGAATGTGAGCTATAGTTTCGGCACTAATGGTTCGTGGCTATAAAAGATTGTATTTAGTCTCTATTTCAAGGCTTCTTCTTTAGACTGCAACTGAGTTTTGCAGCACGGTCGATCTAATGTGAGCGCTCTGTACATTTTACGGTTTATTGAAGGTAGCGAGAGGTGCTTGTGTCCTGCTCTCTCGTATTGGAACGATGCTGCATCTTTTTATTGATCGGTGAATCGCGATGGACCCTGATCACAGAGCATTTTCTTTAGCGCTATTGGAAAAACATGGTTGCCGTAGCTGCATTATTGCAGCTAATACTTAATGCTGTTACTTTACTAGTTTGCACAATTTACCATGTTAAGCATGAAAATATAGAGACTCTTTTCATCCATGCAAATGTACAACCTGCTGTGAGTTTAGATTCGTTTTGAGGTTGAACGTGCGTCATCAGGCAGCAGATGCAGCAGCACCGAAGACAGCAGAGGTGCACATTCTGGACAGATGAAGATTGTGGGGAATTAAAATTAGTTTAGCCGAGGACGAGACACGCATTCATAACAGCAGCTACACTCTGTTGTCATGGGATGATAATTCGTGTACTGCGGCAGAGACACGTCCAGCAGTCTGAATGAAATCCCAGCGGTTGGTGGCTCGAGCGCTCGTGAAAAAAACACAACAATAAACAGCAATCAAGAAAATACATATCAGTGCCCCAACTACATGTAAAGAAATTCAAATATACAGCGACAGGAAATCATAAATCTATTCCAATATCCTCAATAAACAGACTGAAAATGTCATTTTACTTTTTCAGTGCCTCGGTTGTTTTCTGTAGTTATATTTGTACCACGCAATCATGAATTTTCTTGTGAGTTTTGTATCTATTTTCTTCTACTTATACTTTCACAGCACTTCCCTGCTTCAAGCTGAAGTATAGATTGAGTCAGTGCAGCTGAAACAAACTGCTGATGTCCGTGAATTCAGTTCAGACGTCGGCTGATACAGAGATAAAGAAGAGAGATCATACCCCAAACAAGATGCTAATCTAGCACGCTGACTTGTGGCAATGTTTCTTATGGAAGTTAGCGGTGTAACACAGAGCCTGTGCCGCAGTAATGTTTCACTCTTTGGATTATTACAGCCATGCTCAGGTTTTCCAGTTTCTCTTGCTCTTTCTAAATCAATTGATGCTTGTTTCTGTGGTGTAATGTCAGCCATTCTCATTAAAGTAATAGAGATGACTTTTTTCACACAAGAAAATATCTTTTGTATCCCCTCAGCTCCACTAGCACCACATGGGGATAATTTCTTCAGGTTTTCCAGCCAGCTCCATAGCTAATCAGTGGCTCTGTCTAGACCCTTAAGGATGGCATAGATAATATGCTTTGTTCTCGCTGGTGTAACAGACTCTAGTCTCTCATTAATTGCTTCAAAACAAACTCACAAACAGCATTTGCCCAGGAGGTTTAATCCATCACTGCAAAACTGAAGCAGAAAATAAATTTATCAGACTTTCTTGCTCGCTGCCTGAAGTCCCGTTTTGTTTAGTGTCTGCTTGCAGAAAAGCATGACACTGCACTGTTAAAAGAGCTGAGTTTACAAATACTCCGCTTAAACCACTGGAGCCGTCTTTGAGGGTACTTCCTATGTCTAATATGCACTTTAATGTCGGCCTTAAGATTGTTGCAGTTTGTTTTTTTAGCCTCCTGGGTTTTTTTTCTTCTCTTTTTTTAATCGTCAGCAGTTATGTGAAAGTCTCTTTCCTTCAGGTATCTTTATTTTATTAAGAAATGGTGTATCTTTATCAAGTGTGATTTAGAAAGTATAAGCGCATATTTTGCATGTGGGTGTTTTGGATGTTTTAGGGGATATGGTTTACATTTTTGAGCTGAATAACACTCATAATGAATTTTTATTTACTGACTATTTTGAGTCCTGCAGATTTAATAAAGTTGGTATGTTATAAAATCCTGTTCAAGTAGTTCATGAACACATCAACCCAGCACATGTATGACGTACTGCTTCTACCAATTAACATTCACAATAGAGGTGTTGAGTTATACACGTATTGATATGACAGTCATAGTTTCAAGTGTATGAAGGCTCCCGTCCCATGTATGGCTTGGTCCTGCTACAGGATAACATCCTTGTGACTTGGAAAACTTTGTGGTTTCTTGTGATAAAAGTGAATTTTTCAGCAGCCCAAACAGTTGTGGCAAACAATTAACCATCCAGATGTGAGTGTATAAGAACCCCAAGCTCTCCATTACCACCTGTGGTTGGAAGGCAAGTAGTGACCTATGCAATTGCTCCTCTCAAACAACTCAGCTGTTACTTTTAATTGCCAACTAATTTATAAACACTGAGCGATTGCTAACAAATTGCAATCAGCTGGAGTCAGTTTGCACTCAAGACTGCAACCTGTCAGCAAAGCCTTTCTTTGCAGTTGGAAACGTGACTAAACTGGTTGCCAAATGTTTGTATTCTGTGCCTTTCTGCAGCTAAATCACTGCCCTGCGTCTACGTCACTATTAGTGAAGGGATTTCAGTTTCAATTCTGTGAGGCTCTGGCTGGACTGAATTTCTGTGGTCAGTAATAGATTTCCAGTTTATGTCGATTCATCACAGTAAATCATTGTATCATCATATGCATATAATTGCCAGCTTGACCCCATTCAATCACAAACTCAGATTGTGATTGTCTGATTGCATTAAAAGGCACTTTGAAGATGGCCACTGACTGTGAGCAGTTGCAGACCTGGTCCCCATTTTCAAAGTCAATGGGATTATAATTTCCTAGGACACTGTAGCAGTATTGTGGTCATGCCATGGTCTCCTTAATGTGACTGAAGCATAAGTTACACAATTAACTGCTTAACTGGAGCTTCAGCTCAAAGTGTCTACACAGTTTCTGGCAAACTCAGGTAAAGTTTGGGCTCAAATTGTGGTCAGAAATATTTTGTACTTGCAAATCAAATACGTATTTGTGAACTGAGTTTTGTAACCTTGTAAACCAAAATATCTGAATATGTTATGTTTGTAAAGATACAAAGCAAACAAAAGACTACGTGTAAAACTCTGCGCTCAACTCCCCGGGCTGTGTGTGACTTTTAACTTGCAAGTACACATTTTGACCCAATTTGTCTTTCTTTTAGCTGATTGGTCAATGTCATGTCAATCACAAATTGAACGATCCAATTAGAGAACAGATGGGTGTGTCGGTGCTTTGCTGAGCTCATCTATAGATGCACAAACATTTTCAGATATTTTGGTTTACAGGGTCACAAAACTCAGTTCACAAATACGCATTTGATTTACCAATTCAAAATATTTATGACCACAATTTGAGCCCGTACTAAAGTGACTCCCATTATCAGCGTTAACTTTTCTATTATTGCAGATACTTGTCCTGCACATCTGGGAGACAGGCTGTGGCTTTGGTGTCATTTCATCACTAATTTGTTGTTGGCTTTGGTCGTTGCTCTTTTGCTTTTTCTCTGATTTCCAAGAACCCTGAAGAGCTGCTCCGTTAAAGTATAAAGATACATGTGGCCATACTAGACTCCATATTTTAAATCTTAGTGTTTTGGCCACTGCCATGTTGGTTTTTTAGAGCCTTATATGGAGTGTCAAGTTATTAGCAAAGGCTAGCTAATTAGCAAGCTGCACAGAGATTCGGAGTATATCCTAAGGTTTATGTTGTTTTGTAGTTATGTGACAGCATGTTTCACGTCATGAGTGTCAAGAAAGTAAGGTAACGAGCAGTGGAGTTCATTTTTTTAACAGTAACAACCCCAACACTGCACTTATCGGCCAATTAGTGCTAAGTAAAAGTCTATTAAAATAGTTTAAATTGACAAAACCAAGGCACAAACTAGCAAGCCATGTTAGTCAGATCCAGGAGGATAAGATGTAAAATTAACATGAGATTCTGTTGGGAGCTGATAGACTTCTGGACGCACTGTGTGGCTTCCTCAGCACTGGCTTCACTTCTCAACTCCTGAAGTTGCCCCTCAGTCCACAGGTGTCTGTATAGTTTCCAGTCGGACTGACTGAGTTGTGTGGCAGAGAAGGACCCACTCACACGGTGTTGCAGGTTGTCATGTGTTTATGGCTAAGTGCTTTTGGACACATTTTACTCTGGCAGCTTTTCAGCTGCGTTCCCTGCTCAGCACAGCACACCGCTCTCCTCCACTGGTCCCAGCAACATCCTCAAAAAGGGAGACACAATTAGACGATGGAGGTCAGGTGTGTCAGTCAGCCCCTGAACCCAGTACTCCACCCCTCCCCTGCAACCAAACCCCGCCATATAGTTTCTTCATTTGTAACCATCAGATTTCTTTTTTCTAATTTGTTGATGCTGATCACTGCATAGTGACAAACTTGTGTTGTGACAGCTCTAAGCCTAAACTTGTTTGATTTTTGCCTAACACTGAAGTGCATGAGAAGTGTTAAGCAGGAAGAGACAAGCTGAAATCCTCTCTGATGCCGTACAGATAGGAGGAGGATGCAAAGAGAGACTGTGATTTCATATTGAAAAAAGCTGCCGGGAGCTATGCAGGCTTCTCCACCCACTGGAAAAGAAGCGCAAAATCTCAACGGCAAAACTCAAAAGCGGTTTGACTCCTCAACATATTTGAACCCTTTCACCTCCTTCACACTCAGCAGGCGCATAGAAGCTAACGTATAGGGTCGGGGGATTACAGAGTTTACTGAGATCAAATTCCATATCTTCGGGGCATTTAAGTTGTCAAAACTTTTAACGGCTCCCTCGCGCTGCCATTTGGACTCTCCGATGTGTGAAATTGCCCCGCGCTGCTCTAATTGCACTAAATGAAAGCTATCCAGATCTGGTTGTTGTGGCTTGGCTGTGTTAAGAAAAACACATACGTAATGTTTTATCACAGCTTGCCACCTATGCATCTCATCTTTAGTGGATGATTGATTGCCTGGGAGGACACACCCTGATGCGAACACGACTGAAAAGGGTGCCTGGGTGTGGATGTGGAGTTCAGGAGAGCAGAGTGAGAGCAGGGGAGACAGGCAAACTGAAAGATGGAGAGATCTGGAGAGCGTGGTTTTTATTTCAGCTGTCAGTCTTCTGTCATCTCCGAGAATACATCTCACACGATCTGATGTTCAATTCTTCACAGATCTCTTCTTGGCTGCCTCTACTTTCCTCTTCTGTTTTTTTCCTACCAGCTCCCTCATCTTTCCTCTCATCTCCTGACCCCTCCTGTTCCGTTACTTTTCTCTTCTTAACTCCTCTCATTTAATCTTTATTCTAACCACTACCTTTTTCTTATCCTTGCCTCTTTGCTTTCAGGTTTCCAGGGGAAAAAAGAGAGGAGAGGAGGCCAGGGATGGGGCCTCCTTTTTTTAATACCAGACTCATATTTCTTGCTTTTATTTTATCTTTATAATCTTCTCCTCCTTAGTCTTTGTTTTTTTCAAAGAGCATCCAGAGGGTAAACCATGGGTCAAACTAAACAACTATCTCATTAGTAAAACCTTTTCAAGCAACCATAGTTAACCTACTGCACTATAATGTACCATAATGTCTAAGTCACAGCTCTCTTATGACAAAGGAATAGTAAAACAGCTCCTCATCACGTGCAGGCTGTATTTACTGCGATAGGTTTTACAGCATGATAAATTAGGAGTTATGATGGATGCATTACAGTATCTTTGCACCATCTTTAATGATACTTTAACAGGCTTTGATATAACTGTGTAATGTGGCATTATAGATCATATTGAATCCCTGTTCTAAATAAGTGACAATGGAAATCCATCAGTGGTAATACAGAGACCTGCTTTACGCAGTCGTGGGCGTATATCCGCAGAATATAGTTTAATAAATAAAAGGCTTGCCAGTTCTGGTGAATGTAATGATGCTCAAACTTTTAATACTGTACAGCTTAAATGAACACCATCAGCCCTCTGGAGACAAATAGATCTGCTATGTTCCAGTAGTTTGCTAATTTTGCTGTTTTTCTGCCATCGTTCTTGTTTCCCCAGGTTTCCCTGTTAAAACTAAATAAGATATTATCAAATCAGGACCAAATGTTGGACTAAGAGAATCTAATGAACAAGAAGGCAGTGGCTTGACATCTTGACATAGATAATGTGTTTTGGGAATTTTCTCTCTATTCCTGCCTGTCCCTGTTACTCTGTCAAACGCATCGCCTCCTGTGGGTGGTGGATAAGGAAAGTTAAATTGCTACATGAAAGGGAGAATTCTTTTAAAAGGTATTAACCAATTGCTCGCATATTGGATTTGCATGTTAACACGGTATGAGTCATTTGTTTTCACACTGGTAATGCTGCTCTTGGAAAACCCTTCATGCTACTTCAATGGATGTAATAATATTTCATCCCTGAAGTTAATCCTCAAATGTCTTGCATGATAAATTCCAGAAGGACGGTGAAAGCAGAACATCCATTTATGGGAAAAGATCTGCAAAGACAGTACTGCTCATCTGTGCTGGAAACAAAAAAGATGACCACTTGCTTTCTCGGAATGCACAGCAGAAACAGATGTTTGCTACAAAACATCTTTTAAGCTGCGGTCTTTATCTATGAAGCACAGACCCGCTGACAGATGCACGGTTGCATTTGCTGTCCTGTAATACCGATAAATCTACACACAGTACATACAGCTGATGATCAAGAGAGTCCAGGTCTCGACTCGATGTTGAGCTGACAACACACTGTTTGTGCGGTAATCTCTTTCTTAACAAGCTTCAGGCACACAAGGTGAGATCATAGCGAAAGCGCACACATACGCTCACGCATATGCACGGTCCCAAGCAGATGTTTGCAAATAGGAAGTCTGCTTTAAGTCAGAGCACCACTCGGCTGGATCGGTCTCGCTGTGAAAACAAACATCCCCTGAGCTGGAAGCAATCCAATGATCTGACGGCTTTGATCACCCGGCGAATGAGAGGTTTGCTTAGGGTCAGTAGAACTCGGTATCCCCTCAGCAAACACATTACTCACCTGTTTACATCATACACTTACACACAGACAAACAGGCCGACCGGAACATGTGTGCCTTATCCCCAGACCAAAATTGGGAAGAGCTTCCTCTTAGCGCTGGCAATTTCCTCAGAGCTGCCACTGCTTGACCTTTCCCACCTGCTTTCTCTTTACTGATAACACTGCAGCACAGCGCCATCCAAGTCAGGCCGGTCGTTTCATGGGTAGCTGGGTGTAAATTACAATCCATTCGTCAACATGTTTAATGTAGTTTGCATGCTTGGCTTTACCCAACACCTCACTCCTTTAACTGTATGTCCAAAACTTGCCTTGGAAAAGCTTGAGCGCAGAAGGACGAACAAAAAATAATAATTTGAGGATGTTTTGAAAAAGAGCCCACTTCACCCTCACTCCACATGAAGGTTGAGTCTTTACCCAATGATTTGATCCAACTCACCGCAGATGGTCATCACTTGACAGCTCTACACTTCTCTGTATTTGGGTGCCCGGCATAAAAACACTTGATGTTAACTGCAAAGTTCCTCATCGGTCTTTGATCTGGCAACTTCCTAGCACGCACACTTGTGAAACACCACATAAGTGAAGACGTGTCGGTAAGTCCGCGCCTGGTATCTGGATCAATAATAAATACCGTTTGATTTTAAAATTCCATCACTTTATCTTTTCCAACATAAGCATCAGTGTCTCCCTGTGGGTTTCAAATTGAACCCCACCCAGGGATTCCAACAAGGCTGGCTTCTCTGAATTCATGTTCAACATAGAAACAGATGGGACTTGGAGCTTTCTGCTCTAAAACAAGCAAGATTCCTATAGTACTCGAGAGCAATCATCCAAACATTATAAAACAGCTTCTTACCTTGGATAAAAGGTGGGATGGAGAGATTCTTTCATGCTAATCTTGCTTTCCTGACGTCATCTGTAAAGGACCATAAAGAGTTTCCTTCTTAACTGCAAAGTCACAAAGTTGGAGAAGTAAATGTTTAGTTGATAATTAGCAAAAGCTGTGGCTCAACTGTTCAACACGATGCAGTGTTAAAACCACTCTGCCTCATCACAGCAGCAGATTACTACTGACGTGTTTAAAAAAAGCTTTACTGTGAGAGTGAAATGCATTTAAAAAGCCTTCAGTGGGATAAAAGACACACTATCTAATCTCTGACTAGCTCTCACCAGAATCCTGTTTCGTATGCTGGATTAGGATGTAGGGCCATACGCTTCTTTTCATGAAGGCATTGCTGAACTAACCAGTCACAGTGTCCTACTGATTTAACCTTGAGGAGAGCTGCTGTACAAGATTTCATTAGATACACTTTGATTAAAAAGCATATGCAATTCTAGAGGCGTTATAGAGACGCACATTTTTTATGTCAGAAGCTCCACTGATAAGTCAGAGTCTCTGCCAAACGGACATGGGATTAATGATAGACAGTTTGGTGATTGTGTTCAATTCATTTTCCATGTGGATTTGTGGTTCTTCGTGTAATTATAGAGTGCAAGAGTGCAGAGTGTGTATGGAGTTAATACCTACAGTACATGCAAATGGACAGCAGAGTGCACTGTGCTTGTGTGGTTTGGAAAAATAAGGCCTTTTACTGCATTTACCTCAAGTGGTGCCACAGTTTGAATGGACTCAATTGCTGCAGATTTACATGTCTACACAGTCACATTGCTTGTTTTTCTCACCAGTAACTCCGTTTAGCACAACGAAAGTGAGTCAATTAAAAGTCTGAAGATATTCTTAGAAGTTTTGAGACAAAGAGAGGTGAGGCTGAGATGGTTTGGGCATATGCAAAGGAGAGATGGTGGATATATTGGACAAAGAATGTTGAATATGAAGCCGCCTGGAGGAAACGAGGAAGACCTCAGAGGAGATTGATGGATTTTCTGTTATTTTTGTTTCATTACATTTGTAGTGTGATTGGCATTGCTTACTCTCTTACCATAGTGCGTTACCGGCTGGTTCAATAAAGATCACCGTGTTAGCAGATAGTTGTTAAAAGCAAGGTGTATACGGTTTTTATAGTGACAAATAATAAAAACAAGACCCTACAATAATATAGAGAAAAGCCCAGTCAGAGACCCACTATGAGCAAACACTTGGCGACAGTGGGAAGGAAAAACTCCCTTTTAACAAGAAGGAACCTGGGAGGAGCAGCCATCTGCCACAACCCACTGGGGGTGAGACAGGACACAAGGCACACTGTGGAAGAAAGCCATCATGGGAAATCCCCCAGCACCCTAATCCTGTTACAACGTGACTAAGGGAGCCAGAGATTTATAATAATTAATGATTTAATTAGAATCAAATGCATTAATTGTGTTAATTAAATTATTAAACTAGAATAAGATAAACTCAAGATGTCCCATCAGTGTCTGTCAACAATGTTTCATAACACTTGATTATTTTCTCAATGGTCTTGGTACCTAATTGTTAGTTTTGCAAGTGAAGTTCCAGGTATTGTAACCCTGTAAGCTTATTTGTAACATAAGAGGATTCGATGCTGAACTTCAGTGCCTTCTTTACAGGTTTTTAAAAATTATTTTCTTTACGACTATTGTAATGCATAATGTAATCATTGTCCTTTTTTTTTTATTCTACCAGTTTTCTGCAGTCACCCCAGAAAAATCAATGCTTGAAGGCCACAGTAGGATGAAAATGATCATGAAACTGCAGGACACTGATTTAACCTTTATGTTATGTTAACCTTGCTTTTATAGACCAATAATCAGAACGCAGCAAGATGGCAACCAGCTGAGTCAAGTTCCCTATTGCAAAGAGACGTGACACAAAGACTTGCACCCAGCAACGCAACTTCTCAGCAAACTGTGTTTATAAATTTTAAAGCAGTTAATTGCAAACTTTTGCAATTCTCAGAAAGAATATAGTCAGTCAGTATCAGACTACAACTGTTTAGAGACAGGTTGCCAACTACATTGGTCGCCCAAAGTTTGAGGGTGTTTTATGCTCAACCATTGGGTTACAACAGATGCTTGAGTTGTAGACCTGAAACACTGACTGTGTGTGAGGAAAGTGAGCTAAATGAAATATTTTGAGCCTATCCCACCTTTGACAGGAGAGACAGCTGACGCCACACTGCAACCCTGAATTGGATAACTGGAAGAAGATGGATGGAAATGAAAATAGCACGGATAGAAAGTAAAAACATTCTCTGCGTTGCTTCTGAACATTTCTCCTGTTTACAGAGCTAGCTGCATTTTAATCAGCCGCGGGGTCTTCACTGTCTAATGTAGCTGAACCCAGCAGTCACATAAAACAGTCATTAAGACAGAAAATAGTCGGTGTTCTGAAGCCTCAGTGAAATGAAAAAAGTTCACACCAAAAAGCAAATGTTGCCGTCGATGAATTATTTACTTTTATTTATTTCTTAATTTTTGGCAAGTTCATAAAAAAGTGGGAAATCTGCGTGATCTGGATGACACAGCATCAGGATTCAGCTTCGCTAAACACGCAAGGAAGTAAAGCATTTGGCGCAAATCGGCGTGGATTGACACATTCGTCAACATAGAAGCATATCCGTTGCGTGAGACAAACACCTGATGGACAGCCTGGATACTGAAGCACTTAAAAATGTCGTCAGCACGAACTGTCCATAAGAGACGGCAGTTCTCTCGAGACAAACTGGAAAGAGAAAGATTTGGACTTGGAGAAGCTAAACAAGCCAAAAAACCCTCCATATAAACCACATATAAAGCAATGATGAGTGAACATGCAATGACAGGAATGACACGCATGGAGCCTTTACTTAAGAACTCCTGTTGTGTTGTTGCTAGGCGCATCCGCCCTAATCCAAGGTGTTCCATTCTTTTATTGATTCGGCCAAATCGAGTTTTAGCGTGCAAAGCCCTCTCACGGTAACTGCTATCAATTTGGTCAACCTCACTTCTATCAAATTATAAAACAATTTATCACCCCTTTGTAGATACAAATTACACCGCTGTGACGCAAATGCAGCTTTGCAGCATACATATCAAACACAAATTGAGAGAAGGCAGAAACAATTTGGAGAGCTGTTCCTCCTTTTTTTTCTTCAACATGAGGCGGTTTATATAATTAAGCCTTCAGCCGGTCCCATACTCTTCAACCTCATCTTCCTCTTTCTGTTCTGTTTATTTAACAATTACCCCTTTATCTTCAATGAAATGCTGGTCTTTAGAAGTTACAAACAGTCCCGTGCATCCAGCCAATCTCCACGGTCTGGTAGTGGTTGTGACCGCCGCTGGAGTGCCAAAAAATAAAAATGAAGGGCCCGTCAAAGATCAGATTTTGTTGTGTTGTCGGCCGCTTTTCCTTTTATCCAACGGAAAGGTAGATGACCGAGTCCAGATGTTATTTGTTAAGGGTGTTGCTGCCAGTTGTGTTGGTGTGGCTGCCAGCTGCCAATTACAGCTAGTTACAAGGAAGCTGTCTGCTTTAACAGAAGTGGATGAAATTCCAGACAGCCCTTAGTGAAACCTGTTATAGGGTGGAGAAAGGATCTCATTTGAGTCTTTACCTTTACAGGCAGAACCTGTGTGTGTTTGTGTGCACATATGTGTTCTTTCCATGGGCTTCAGGGTCTCACGTGTCTCTCTATAAACCTGACTTCACATTAACTATCACGGCACATTTTAAATATCATTTGAGTTGAAGCAAGTTGCTTCCACAGCTCCACAGTCACATGCCGCACGAGTCACTGGCTCTACTTCGACTTGTGAATGAAGCATCCCAAAAGAAATCTACACTTTTTGGCTTTATAAAGAAGTATCACTGTTGAAAATACACTTGCATCTTTTTGCTTATGAATTGAGGTAATTGGTATTACTTCAGTAATACACTTAGTACTGCAGAGTTGCAACAGTTGGAATAGTAGTCCTAGATTTGATCAAGCCTAATCGTGATGGCTTTGTTCCACTTTACGTGCTCAAAATCAAAATCTGTTAGCACAGACTCAATCTAGCTGCTGCTGCTTTAGCCATACGCGCGATTCGGAGCTACTAAATCCAGATAGGCAGTGAAAGCTGCAACATACTTTTTATACTTACAGTATTTCTTTCTCACTGGATCAAACTGATAGGAAATATCAGGTTGAATTAAGCTAATGTTATAAGCCACAAGCAGGCTGTTTTTTATTTTGGAGTCAGAGCAGCAGTATATGATGCAAAATTTAACAGAACCTAACATGCAGATTTTCATGAAACGTGGCAGAGAGGTTTAGCAGGGTTAAAGAGAGACCAGCTAAATATTGGTGCAAATCTGGTTCACTTTCATTAGGACTTCTAAATAAGTCAGTTGTTGCTATTTGCTGCCAGGTGCCCTTCTAGTTTTCAGATCAAACTATCTGATGTTTGACAGACATTAAGTTTCCACAGTGAAAAAATTATCAAGCACCTGTCCTTTCCATTAAGAAGCAGAGAAAAACAGCCGTGGATTGGCTGCATAGGTCTACACACACATACACACACTTGCACACTAAGGGTCCAGGCCTGCAGAACTGAACTGATGACAGCAGGCATGACTTCAAAAGGTGAGACATCCCATAACTCACATCATTCTCCTGGCAAACCTTGATTTTTCCAGCCAATCATACTCTAAGAATGCTGAGTAAACAATTCCAGCTGAATGACAAGTTTCTCAGAGCACCTTGATTAGATCTAAAACTGGTTCTTTGGAATCTGCATGCAGCGTGCACGGTGACTCTACTTGACCTACGAAGCCGCACCTAAAGGGTCCTGTGTCGATGGCTCTCCGTGTGGATGTCCGTGCTGTAAATTTGCACCTGAGTGGAAGGTCTACCAAAAAAATCCAACTTTACTCAAATGATCACTGCGATCATAGAAACGTATTTGAAAAGACAGCAAACACAGAATTTGTGCCACTGCCAAAACCTTTAGCCATGACGGTAGTGTTCCATTCATGTTTCATTCATCCATTCAGCGGATCCATGTCCCTGGGTGTATATGTAAAATAATCAGCAATAAAACAGAAGATATATTTTATCCAAAGATTGGTGAGATTACTGTATTACAGAAGTAGCTAGCACATGAAAAACTATGTAGCCAAAGAAAATCAGATCTAAGAATACAAACAGAATCGCTCAGGAAGGTAAAAAAAAGTCAAGAAATCAGATGTGATGCAATATAATGTGGAGCTTAATATGCAAAAATCAAACAAATAACCACGGCACCATGTGGCAGCCACGCTGAAGCAGATGTTAGAGAAAGTATTCAGCTCTAGTCATCATACTCTAAGAATGTTGCAGACCCACCTGCAGAGGGTGGCGCACAGTTGGCGATGGATAATCCACTTATTATCCATCGCTATTCACCACAGCCACGGTTGTTTGATTCACCTCTGTGGCGTCTGATGGATACAGCAGAGGAACAGTAAGTAACGTGGATGAAGTGTCAGGGCCACAGAAGTCTTCCTTCACAGTTGCACAACTACTACTAATAATAATGTTAATATTCCATTTATAATACTTGCATACTCACTACTGAGAAACTCTCCCGCAGTGTCTGTTTACAACCTTTGCTGTGTATTCAGGAACTACCGAGCTATAATTTCCTGTTTCAGGCTGATTTAGTGATTTTGCTAAATAGACAAATTTACAGCCCTTCCCAGCTGAACCTTAAACCGTCTACCAATGTCATCCTAGGATAAGCCGGTTGGCCTTCGCTCTACAAATAAAATGCAGGCTCATGTTTCTCAGATACTGGGAAGTAAACGCTGTTGAGAGACAACACATCAATGCATTGTGAAAAATCAGAGTTGACACAAATGTGCGCGATTTCTCTTCTTGCCAGCAGCTTCTTTTATTTTATATTTCTGTGACAGCCATAAATCTTTGTATATCCATGTTCCAATTTTTATTTGAAGCATCATTCACCTCCTGTTTTGGCACAATTTGTAACCTATTACTTATAGCGAAGGCATATTTCTCTTTATTCCACTTTTTATTGCACCAAATGTTGAGCAATGCAGACTTTAAGGACTGTGATTGACAACTGCTTTGGAAAGTGTTCCACAGTGGAAATTGGCTCTTCTTTATGTACTGTGCCTCATAGTAAATCAAAGATTTGCTCTCTTAAACTCAGGGAGTATTGCGGAGCTATTCGCAGAATGTTGAATCATAATAACCCTGGAGCAAACAGGTTTGCAGCCTAGGAGGAAACGTTAATGAAATCGCTCAGGACTCAGGCTAATAGATCAGATAATGAGCTAATATCATGTAAAATGGTTTTCACGTACACTTTCCCGTACTTAGTTTCATAGTGGCCGAGCCAGCAGTTCTCTAGCATCCAGAATCAGTTTCATCTTCATCTGTCAGCAATCATTTTGTTTCTGTGTACATTTTTATTCCTATTGTGTTGAGTCATGTCCATAAATGCCATGGCAGCACACAGTGTTACCGCTCTCCTTTGACTGAGGCATTTGTTATAGATAATTTAGGTGCATGTTTTGTTCTTTTGGCCTGCAGGCCACCCACTTCATGCATTGCTGTCATCGTGACAGTGCACCGTGGGGTTCCCAAAAACTGGGCTGTATCTATTGGGCTGCAGTTCTGCTGCTTCACGTGGTAAACTGGCAGGACGGCTACAACTCAGAGGGAAAGATTGGGTAAAAAGTAAATGGCAGTGCTTCAACCCACATCTTGTGTGTCTCAGTCCAAAGCTAATTCAAAGTGTCTATGGCATTTTCATACTTTCAGACGTTCATGTCACCACCAGCTCTGAGTTTTAATGAGCTTTTGTCTTTTGTGTGAGCAAAGGTGTGTTAAAGGATTCATGAACTGTTGGCTCGGATCAGGTCTTCTCCTCCTCCTGCACAACTTTACAACATGTGAGAACGGCAGTTTGGGAGTAAGAGTAGACAGGGATCCGAGGACGTGAGAATGGATCACCAGTACGCACTTGGCTAGTAATTTTCCAATCACAGGAGACTGACACTGCCAAAGGCACCTTGAGATCAGTGATTGAGTTGAGGCCAAATGTGCAACATAGTTCAAAGGAACACTATGTTTTCTAGACTAGAATCATTCCTATTTATCACAACGTGGGGTCCTAGAGTTTGGAAATACCTTTGTTCAACTTTGCTCTGAGCAGAGTCCAAAAAGTACAAGAAACATGAGCAGTGTGATGTTTCAGATGGGTTGTAAAGTATCAGTCAGTATAGCCAGTGTATCACTTTATTTGGGGCTAAAATTACAACTAGCCCATACACAGAGAAAAACCCAGCTTCTCACAACTTGTGTGTCGATCTCTTTTAATGAGACTGCTCTTACAGACGAGCATTGGACAGATACTGGCATTTTGAAGAAGAACTTCTTGTGGATAAAAAGGAGAACATTGTTATATTGTGACAGGGATTTTTGAATTATGTATCCAGTCATGATCACATTATTTCTCAATGTAATTATCTCAACTAAATAAGTACTGGTTTAATAAGATTTACTAAGGAGACTTTTTAAGAAATTCTCATTTGTGTTTTCCCTGGATAGGATTTCCTTGGTGGACCACAGCGGTGGGATATATCCTGTTATCTGCATTTTCGGGATGGTGCACCTGCTATAAACCTACAACTCTGTAGCTCTGTTTATCTACTCGCATTCCCTCTAATTCAGACATCCAAACTGAAACACTGGAGGAATGATTGGCTGAAGTGCTGAAATTTATCATGACTGGACTTGGTTTCAAGTGGTGAACTTGATACAAACAATAACAGCTGTTTTCTACACCGACGTAACATTTTGTAAGCACTTTTAACAGCTGGGGAATTGTCACAAGCAACAGGTTCTCAGTTCAACACAACTTTAACAACTTTGCCAAGCTAACGGGATTTAAGATGCTGCTCGAAGAACACCGGCAGCTGAGTTTGACTGCAGTGTTCTTCCACAATTTGAAGTTTTGCTTTCATCGTGTTTGTTAAGTTTAGTTAAGTTTAGTTGTATTTGAAAGCTACGTGTTCTAGGATATGAATGAAATTTTATTTATAAAGCACCAAATAACAACAGTCACCTTAAGACTTTTTATAGTCTAAGGCAAAGACCCAACGATAACAGAGAGAAAACAGAACTAAAGAGGATTTGAAATGAATACAGTAAAAGTTTTGGTTTGTAGGCCAAATGTCAGAACAAAACTCAGAGTGTGATTCACTCTGAGTCTCTCCTTTTTAGCATCTACATGGGTGTTAAGATAAACAAGTAGAATTATAGTATCTGAACTGACGACTATCTATCACCAGGCGGATGATAAATAAGAAGCCTGAGTCTGACAGAAGACTTTCGGATGAAATAAAATGTTGTCTTGGTCCTTGGTTGATTAATAAGCTAGAGTGGAAGATTGCTGCTACTCCTCCTCCTCAGCCTCTGACTCTGACTCGGGTGTTGACCTTAACAGGTGACTATTGGTTATAAATAACATCTTACACAATGATCTATGGGGTTGTTTTCTGTGGGCCTGCAGACTTGTTATGATGGATGGCTAATTCTGAGAATTCATATTAATATGGTATTGTCTGGTTATATCAGAAATCTTCTTTCAGTATTTGATCCATATATTTAGCACTTTTTAAGATAGAGCCTCTTTTAATGTGTCTAAAATGTCTTTGCTATGTTTCTTCTTGCTGTAAAAAGCAAAGCAACTAAAAGGGGATGTAAACAGTACCTCCAGTGATATTCTTTCCATTTCTCCAGCCACTAAAAGAAAACATGGATAAAAGTGAAAGTCACATTCAGTATTTTTTAATTTGAATGAAATGCATTTCAGTTATCCTCATAAATGCCTCCAGTATTAGACAGCTGTGGTAAACACAGCCTGTTTGTAGCACAGTAGTAAATCTCCACTGAATTATAATGTTTAGACAGACAGTAACTGTACATGAAGATTGATGTTGGATGCAGGTTCCCATTTAGAGCATTACTTGCACAGAGATTGAGAGAATTACTTCACATATTCTCGAGCTGCATCCTCCAGAGAAGGTTCAAACACTGTTTCCTTTTCATATGCCTCCTTACGGAGGAGACAGATATAGACCCACAGTGTCACTTTTCATTTACATCTCCAGCAGCGGTTATGTCTTTCGTTCAGTAAACCCCTGTTTTTCCTCCTGCTCTGTCTCAGTCTCACTTGTTTACTAGCTGGTGACACAGAGGAGGTTGACATAGATGGCCACCTTTGAGCACCTGTCATTCACACATACACATATTTTCACACGCAGAGGTGAGGTTGTGTAAAGTACGCACAGGTGACCACTTCAGGGTGTCCATCACTTCACACACAAATATTGCATAAATAAACACAGACAGGGAGTGCGTGTGCCGCGGAGGGTCACCAGTGACCACCTCAGAGCACCCATTGCTTTACACGCCTGTGCATGCACACAGATTTGGGTTTTCCAAAGAGAGGGTTTTTCCTAATGTACACACTGCCAGCTGGGAAAACATAGATGAGATGCTGAAGAAGAGGTGCTGGAGGTGGAGGAGGAGCAGGGGGCCAAAATTCAGAAGCAGTGTGTGAAGCACCAAGTACATCCCATTAGTCACCAGCTTGATTCAACACATCATTGTGGACCACTCTTCTTTACGATTATTGAGTTCATCGAGGTTTTCATCTATTCATTCGTTTAATAGGGTTGAGATTTAGACTTTGACTAGATCACTGCAAGACCCATTCTTTTCTTGTTCAGCCATTCTGTTGTTTTTTATGCTGCTCTGCTTGAGATCATCATCCTGTAGTTTGACACAGTTTTGGCAAAACCTAAGCTATTAGACAGATGGCCTCACAGTTCACTCTAAATACTTTGGTATACAGAAGAACTCATGGTCGACTCAACAAGTTCAAGGTGACCACCAACATGCTTGGCAGTTGGTATGAGGTGTTTGTGCTTTACCATTGTGCATTTTGGCTAAACATCTGCACTTTGTCTCCATCTAACCAAAAGACATTGTTCCAGAAGTCTTGGGTGTTGTTCAGCTACAACCTAATCGGTGCTGCCATGATTGTTTTAGAGAGAAAACACACTCCTCGCAACCCTTCCAAACAAACCATACCTGTTCAGGTTTTTCATGAACTGAGACTTTGAAGCCAAGACGTAGGTCTTTTTTATATTTACTCAGAGCATGTCCACCCCAGAGAAGACCGACTATATGTTGGATTCTTTTCACCTTGTGAATAATACATCTTACTGTAAAGCGATAGTTTTCAATTGTTTGGAATTGGCCTTATAAATTTGATAGGTAGCAACTGTTGCTTCTCTAAGATACTTGCTGGTGTCTTTTCTCCTTGGCATTGTGGTAACACAACACCTGAATGCTGCAAACCTGCAAACTGCCTCTGCTTTTAGAAGTGTTAACACTTGCTGATGATCAGTTAATACAGTGTTTGATTAGCAGGACCTGCTAAGAGGTTAGCCTCTTAAATGGAATCACAGACTGCTTCAGCATTTCGGCTTGCTTTTTGTTAAATAAATGATGGCATGATGTTGTTTATCAGAGGTTGTATGTTACCTAATCTTGAGACCTGATTGTGAGACTTTTTTTCAGGAGAGCACAGAAAGGGCTTACACAAAAAAGTGGGAGGTAGAGGTGGTAAAAGAAAACTTTTACCTAAAATGTTAGTGTTGAATGTGCTGAAAAAAAGTGGGTGGACGCTGAATGAATAATACTCCCTTCGCAGCATGCAGTGTCAAGGTGCCCTTGGACACCCATCTGCAACAGTAAAGTCACTGAATGGACTGCATGTTTACAGAAGTGTTGGTGTCACAAGGAACACCGTGTTCTTTTTGCCTTTCTGTAACCAGGGGGGACCCAAATCCCAGTAGCTGCATTCAAATGTTAGTGAACATGCCTATTTTTCACTTCATAAAATCT
>NW_005187478.1:880584-888314 GCF_000239375.1 Pundamilia nyererei | reverse complement strand
ATATATATTGTACTTCACGTGTATATTGCAGTGTAACAGTAAAATGCTCATCTGTTTTACATTTTGGGAAGACGCAGCTGAAGCTGATATGAAGATGCATAATTCGGCCCTTTAAAAAGAGAACAGGGCAATTCTTTTGCTGTATAAATTAATTTAACCATTGAAAGTTGCACAAAACAGTTTAAAAGTTCACAATTAAAAAAAACACAACTGCCCTGAGATTAAAAATAAATAATGGGTCAACAATAATCGGATTTTGACAGTTTCAAATCAGAACTCAGTATTTATTTTGAGTGAATTTAAACAAATTATTTGCTGCCTTAAAAAAATAATGGCAGAATTGTAGCAGTAGAGAAACTAACACAAAAAGTAGTACTCTGACACATATTTTAGAGGGTTAATAGCGGGTTAATTGCCATAAATAAATCATAAGCAAATCATTCATAAATTTGAAGAATTGTCTGAACTGTATGAAATACTTGGATGAATTAATCCAGAGGAATCTCCTGACTTACCTTTGTTGCAGAAACCCTTTTAAGCTTTGTGGATGACATCTTGTCCGGGGCCAGGTCTCCATGTGTGATGTTAGGTGACATCCCTGACCTACTGTCCTCCTCCATCAGTATGATTATTCGCTGCCTGGAGCCCGACACCACATACATGTAAGTATGGAGTCTGTTCTGAGCGTGTCATGTAATAAGCAAAAGTGACCCGAAATAGGCACTCTGGTGGAGTTACTTTGTGTGTGTGTGCGTGTGTGTGTGTGTGTTTATAAGTAGTTTTAAACCTTGTGAGCCACAAAACAACATAATAGTTAAAGAAGAACTGACTGCGTTACAGTCAGTGCGGGAGCAGCGGCTTCGCTCGTGCACGATTCGTTTGCAGTTTGGAGCATAGATGTGATTGCATCCCCTAGTCCTCCCCCAGCCTGATTGCAGCTGGGGGAGGACTATCCTCCGTCTTGAGCGCTTTGGCACGAGCTAGCTGCCCTCGGCAGCACCCACTGCTTGTTGAGAGTAAGAGCGATAAGCGCTTTCACGTCAAAAAGTTGTCATAAATGAGTCTCCAATAACACCAGAAAAAGTAGCCAGATTTGTCCCTAGTTGCTTTTTAGAAAAAAAAGTCGCTAAATATAGCGACAAAGTTGCTAAGTTGGCAACACTGGCTGTAGAAAAATAGGCTTAAAAAAATTGCTTACTGCAAAAACAAAATAGCTAACTCTTTAGCTAATAAAGAGCTAATTTGTTAGCTCCAGACTGAATGTGGCATCTTTTAACTTTAAGTTCAATTTTAGTTATCAGTATTATTATTGCAAATTTTATATATTTTTGATTTTAAATCATTTGATACTTTTGAAGTTAGCACTGTTGTCCACACTATGTTTTGCTTCTTTGTTTCTTCTTCAAATGTTACAAAGTACTAGCTGCTACTAAGCTAGTTAGTTAGCAACAGCAAATAATTAAATTCTTATGATTTTTGTTTTATTTTGTGACATCACATGCAGCACTATCAGAGAAATGTCAATGTAGCTTGTTTTTGTGGTTTTACAATCTTTCAAATCCTCTATAACGTACCTTTTGTGTACTTCTCTTACTAAGTAACAAACTGTAGATCATGTGGTTAAATGATCATCGTGCACCATTTGTCTATTATAAGCCACTTCACTTGTGCCGCGTAATACAGTCAGAACATCTGTGGGCTTTACACATTTTCCTAAATATTTGTGCAGCCTAGGTGGATTATGTTTATTTTTTTTATATTTTTTCCCCATATTGGCATGATGGTGTCACGCAGTTCCTTCATATTTTCGGTTGCACATCCATAATGGGAATCTTCCACCATAAAGGTGGTCTATTGGATTGAGATCTAATCAATTCTGAAGCTATTTGAGTCAAGTGAACTCATTCTCATATTCAAAGAAACCAGCCTGACATGATTTTAACCTTTTGGTACGTTATCTAGCTGGTAGCAGATAGATTGTGGTCATAAATGGATGGACATGGTCTCCAACATTACTCAGGTAGGCTATGGGATTTAACAATGTTCAGTTGGTACTAATGGGCCCCAGGTGTGCCAAGAAAATATCCCCCAACACATTACATCACCAACACCAGCCTGAACCATTAATACAGCACAGGATGAACATTACTTCCATGCTTTCATGTTTTTTATGCAAATTCTGAGCCTGCCATCCAAGCAGCAGAAATCGAGCCAGCACAAACTGTATCCTCAGATTCTCGGTCTGCTGCTGAGGCTCACCCGCTTCACTGTTTGACAGAGAAGCTCTTGTAAGATGGTGGCTTGAGTTACTGTTGCCTTCCTATCAGTGCAAAGCAGTTTGGCCATTCACCTTTGACCTCTGGGATTAACAAGGCATTGCCACTCACTGACTATTTCCTCTTTTTCGTAAACCCTAGAGACCCTTGCAGATCAACAGTTTCTGAAATACTCAGACCAGTTTATCTGGTATTAACAACCATGCCATGTTGGCACTCCTCCTTTAACTTCAGATTCTCAGTTTGAACTTCAAAAAGTTGTTTTGAACATGACTAAGTATATGGAGCTCCCATGTGACTGATTAGATTTTTGTGCTAATGAGCAGTTGAACAGGTCCTTGTCAGATTTAAAAACCTCAGTGGTCTGTCAGTGTATGTATATGCTTCCAGTGCAAAATTAAAAACACACACACACAGATGCACAAGCACCGGATGCTCAGATGCTCTCATTAGCATGCTCACACTTATCTCACAGAAAGCTTGCCAGGTGGGAAGCCACATGCATAACACACACACACACAGACATTGCAGAGCAGAAGAACAGGGTGGAGAGGGGAAAAAAGAGGGAGAAGAGAGAAAATGCAGAGGTAACATTTGGGGCTGAGAAAGAAAGAGAGGAAAGAGTGAGGAAAAGATAAACAGCAGTGTGTAGAGGCAAAGAGAAGTAAAGAAAAAAAGGGCAAAAGGCCCATGGACAGAGCTTCTTCAAACAATTTTGACGTATGTGGGTTCGGTGAACAGCTACACATGCTCTTTTAATTCCAGTATCAGCGAGATTCCTGCTCTTTCTATCCTGTCTGACAGCTCATTCATCTCCCTGAGCTCTTAGCTTGGGGAGAGCCTCTGCACCGAGGCCTTGTCTCTCCCATCAGCTCTTTATATTTTCTATAAAGATGGATTCCGTACAATGCTCATGAATGACACTTTGTAGAAGCAAAATACGCTCTTTCAGATAAAATATGCCCAAGAAAGGCATGCTAGAAACTCAAAGACAGCAAAAAAAAGATACTTTGCAGTTGCATTAAAAGCAAAAGTTCAGTCTTTGAGTATATGATGGAAAGATTCAAATGGCTTTCTTCTAACCGAGAATATCTGTCATTCACTCGTCTATTTCTTTACACCTCTTTGCCTTTTGAGTGTTCGTACTGCTACATCATTCTTTGTTACTGCAACAATTGGCCACTAGGTGGAGATATTCATTCATTGAAACTAGCTGTGCAGAGAACGGCAAATTGGGAGTGTGGCACTGTTCCCGTATTGATAACGCAGGCCCTGGTCTTCAAAGCAGGGGGTCTTTCGATTGGATTAACAGCTGCAGGAAATGCATCAGCTGTGACATGTTTGCTGCTGCTCATATGTTTTTTGTTCAGCACTTTCATGAGAATACACTGCAGGAAATCCATTTTATTACTTTAGGTTTTATAGATTTTCACTAACAAAATGGAAAAATGGACTTTATATTTCACAGTGCGCGTGTGTGTGTGTGTGTGTGTGTGTGTGTGTGTGTGTGTGTGTGTGTGTGTGTGTGTGTGCAGGTTCCGGCTATGGGCAGTAGACAACACGGGGCGCCGTTCAACTCCAAGTGAAGTCACCATCAAAACTCCATGTCCAACTGTGGATGACGTCAAAGCACAAGGTGCTTTGTGTAGTAAATATGATTGTTATATGATGTCAGAAAAATTCGGGGGGGAAAATTTATATTTGGTGCAATTTTTTTTCATTTGTTTTTTTTATTTACCGGACAGACATTTGCTCTTTCTATTTGCAGTCATGTCTCAAAACCGCACAAAACAGATGTTAGATGAGTTCATCGAGCGAGTCATAAAGACACAGGCAGATAGTTTTCCTCTCTGGAGTAGAACTGTTTATGGACACTGTACACTAAGATCTCACGAGAATATTGGTTATAAAGTGTGCTATTTCATGTCAGAAATTAACGAGCTGAAATCATTTGTCACCCTGTGCACTAGTGAAGCTTCATACCAAAGACTTTATAGATCCTGCTGCTGAGTTGGAGACAGGGCCGTAGACATTTGGGTAGTGTCACAGTTTTCACCTTTTTGCCACTACAATTGAAGTATGGCTTTAATTAAAGGCCCTGGCCAAAAGTACCTTGACTGTCTTTTTTTCTGCCCTAGTTCCATATTTCCTGGTGCTAAGGGTGGGCTGATTAAAAAAGTTACGCAAAAGCTGTTTCAGTGATAGGTGTGGGATATTTCTTCATTCCTAAATTAAGCAGGCAAATATTCAAGAGTTCATTTCAAGTGATGAATGATCATGGGATCCTTTTCATGGTGAAGAAAAACCCTTTTCCAACGGTCCCCAGAGGGGGAAACACTCTCTCTGTAAGGTAGCTATCCGTTATTGAAGTCTACCATAAAGAGGCTTTGTGGACGACGCTTTGACAGAAGGTTCAACCTCATGAACAGAAAGGCCAGGTTAGAGACTAACTCTCAAACAGCATTCTTTGGACGGATGAAAGTAACATCAACCTGTCACAGAAGGACAGGAGTAACAAAAAATGGAGAAGGCTTGGAACAGCTCATGATCTGAACACAGTGAAGCCTGTGTGATGCATGGGCATGAGTGGTTTCAAATTGTACTTGGGTCACTAATGTTTATTAATGATGTGACAGAAGACAGAAGCAGCCAGATGAATTCTGAAGTGTACTGTGATCCATCCAGCCATCCATTCTCTTCCGCTTAAACAATTTAGGGTCGCAGGCACCCTGAAGCCTATCCCAGCTATCGCAGGGTGACAGGCAGGGTCTGATGCAGGGCCAAGCAGAACTTGCAAACTTGATATTGTCTACAATAGTGGACAAAGGCCTGAAAAATGAGGCCAAACAGGAATAAGCCACGTGGTCAGTCAGGTTGAATTTCACTAGCGGAGAAAAAAACCAAAGGGAGTAAGACACATCACAAACATCTGCAGACTTCAAGCCATCATTACATGGAAGGACTTCAGCAAAATATTAAAGTTCAATAATGATTTTTTAAAATTTGTCCAATTCCTATTTGAACCCTATTAAGGGGCTACTTAATTTACTGTGCTTGACTGTGAAAACAATTTCCAATGTAATTGTCTAATTGTATAAGAAAAGATGTGCCACTTAATGCAGTTGGTTTTAATTACTGGAAATCTACGCATGGTGTGACATGCAGTACATGCCATGTAGTTGCTTTTACTGATTTTCTTGGCATTGTCACTTCCGAGAGGACTTACGCTCCAAGGTTTTAGTTTCTTCAGTGAATTCTTCAACTTTGTTGTTGATGATTTATCCCTTTTAAAATGATCGGTAATGGTAGTGAGACCAAAATATTCATGTAAAATGACATCTGCTTTATTCATCTGAAATTGGAGCTGCAGAAGAAACAGGAAAGAACACATCTTCTCCACTTATGAGGCCATTATATTTAACAGTGCCCAATAACTGAGGGGAAAAAACTGCAATATGTCCAACATCTTTGTCAACATCAAAGAATCTCTTCCAATGACCCCAAAAACAAACGCATATTACAGTTACTGTGTCGCTGATCCTCCATCCTTGTGACCTCTGTCATCACTGGGAAGAAAGGGGTGCTGATCACTATCCAGTAACCAACATCCTAATTTGGGATTAGACTTCTTAATATTATTTCTTTATTACTCTGCCTCGCCCATACCTTAGCAACTGACATGATTCCACATGGATTCCTGTCGTGTCCTACAGTAATTGAAATTAAGAATGCATTCGTCAGCCTGTCAGGATCACTGTTAACAACATTGTTTAAAATGAATGCAAAAACAGATAAGACCTGCCCCAGACAAACATTCTTCTCTCGCTATGAGCGATCTGCGCCGTCTGTCTACAGGAAGCGTGATTGCGTGTGAACTCAGCGAAGCTCCCCACCCAAACCTCAACAGCGTATCCAAAACAGCAGCGAGGCTAGCATGGATTCAGGAGAAAGATGACTTTGTCATTGGAACATCTTGCCTGGATCATTTAATATCAAGTAGCCCCAGTCAGCCTGTTCATTAAACATAAAAAAGGGTTTGAACTGATCGCCGGTATTGTTCTTTATTGTTGGGCATTCTGCTCCTATTAAAGCTGCAAGTTAATCCCCGATTGTCTATACACTTTCAGAAATTGCAGATAAGATATATAACCTGTTTAACGGCTACACCAGTGGGAAGGAGCAACAGACAGCTTACAACACTCTGATGGACCTGGGCGCTCCTACACTGCACCGTGTGCTTTACCACTACAACCAGCGCTACGAGAGCTTTGGTGAATTCACCTGGAGGTGTGAGGACGAGTTGGGACCCAGGTACGGTTATTTGACTGTTTCTTTTCTTCCTTAACGAGTCAACAAGAACAAAAGATGCCACACTGGAAAATGCATGTTTATTGAACACCACAGGCAGTTTAGTTTTACCCACGCTGGAAACGACAGGAAAAAGTGACTTTTCTGCCAGACAATTGGGACTCAGCTTGTATTTCAAACGTGCCCACATCTCTGACGTGTAACCTCAGATCAGAAAAATGCATTCCTTCCAGCAAATTGATCATCAACTTTAACTTGATCGCCAATTTATCAGCAGAACCCAACAATATACAAAGCCCTGTAGGTCTGTCTTGAGTCAGACTTTTACAGAATACCAAAAGCCTTAATAACGTGTAGACTGCGTTCACTGTAATCAGTCTTCCAGATATGCGTGTGTGTGGGAGTGTGTGTAATCCATTCATGAGTTGCCCTCCCACCAACAAAGTGCAATCTGTCATACTGAGCTTGTGCAATTGACACTGACATCTTCAAACAATAACAGTGTGAGACTGAAGAAAGTGGCAACTAGACAAGAGTCTGGATTGGATCACAGTTTGTCAGAACAACACTTTAAAGTGCAATTTGAGCAGATAGGCCTTTCATAATCGAAACATTCACCAGCAATCCTGTAAAACCCAGAAGGCTAGGACTGAATCACAAGACATAGATGTGCTCTATTAGTGATTACTGCACCCCCAACAGCTTATAGGAATTTGTTCCCATTCTGACACAGATCTAGATCAGGTGCGATGAATAAATCAACAAATTGTGTCATATATAAACATGTGTATTATAATATTCTCACTGTCTACATATCCCAAGATTACACCAATAGTACATTAGTAACTAGTTCATTGAATGAGTACTGTGCGTATCCAGAGCTTGATCTTTTTTTTTTTTTTTACCAGTGTAGTGTAGGAATGCCTCAGTTGACATTGAAATATACAGAGGGCTAATCTCTGGAGCTGAAAAAGTAAGCTAGCTGCCACTTGACGTTGGCGAGTCAATCCCCTTACTAGGGTTGCCAACTCCCTGAAAAATAAATAAGGGACACCTCGACCCAGTTGTCTGCACCCTTCCCAGTGTGGTGAATTTTCTAGCTCTTTTTTTGTGTGTGAAATTATTTTTTTAACCATTTGACTTGAA
>NW_005187478.1:872269-879057 GCF_000239375.1 Pundamilia nyererei | reverse complement strand
TGTACTTTTGTTTCTAAATACGGGACGATTCCGTTTTTTAAGGGACGGTTGGCAACCCTACCTTAGACTATGTTAAAACTGAAAACTTTCCAACACTTTCCTACGAATAAATGTTATAGTCTTTATGGATTCTTCCCTCCCTTCAAAACAACTCTGAGTGAGGTGATTTATTTATTTTTTTTGCAACTCCTTGAGTTAGCTTGTGTTAGCTAATGTTAGCTAAATGATGCTATGTTGTCCAGAACGGGCTAACGTTAGCCTACACATTGTCTTTGCATTTAACTGCTCTCTGGAAAAAACATCTCATCTTTGGTACCGTAGCTGTGTTTTTTGCCCAACATGCGCTGCAAGCAATTTCTTTTGCACTGCACTTACATTTGGCCGGAGCATCTATTCCCACAACAATCCGCACAAGTTGTCTGACGTGATCTGTTCTTGTGCATAACAACAGTTACAGCTTGAACAGAAAACAGCTCTAAATAAAACCAAAACTGTGCTTCGTACACAAGCGCTAATTTGTTCCACTGTTATTACAAACACATTTATAGGGTCTCCATTATATCAGCTCTTTCAAAAGCTCAACACACTGTTGTTTCGACTCTCAAAGGTGGGCAGATGTGCCGCTCACAGTTTCCAAAGCGCTGTCTCTGATTGCAAAGCGGTTGTTTGCGTGAATTAGAGTTACGGGAGAAAGTCAGTCAAACTGACTGGGAAGCCGAGTGCTTTTAACCTCTGTGACATCACCGGGGCCATTTAGTAACTCGCAACCATGGAGGGCCCCAAATTTCCGCCCAAACTACGTATAAGTACCCATAATGTAAAACTGTAGCTTAATGTTTTATAAACAGAGCCATGTGTCTGAAATAAAACCTACTTATAAACAGCAGTCTGTGTTACACGCTTTCGCTTTGGCAGGTGAAACTGATTAGCAAAGGCTCCCTTAATTCTGTGTTTCTCCCTCTGTCTGTGGGCTCCCCCGCCCTAAATGAAAGGTTGGTTTTAATAGGGACCATGCTGGAAAGAGTTGATGTAATTGAGGGAGTTGCTTCTGAAGTGTTCCATTAAAATACACTTACATTAACAGCCTCCCAATTTAGTTAAAGGGAGGGGTGATTAATGTTAATAAAGGCACCTCAGAGCTGGAAAAGTGGCAGAGAAGTGCATTTGAGGTGAGAGCTGGCAACAGCGGAAGGAAGTATAAACATGTTTTGTTTAGCCAAGTCATCAAATGAACATTAGACTTTCCTATGTATCTACTTTAGAGTGAGGAAAGACCTGAGCTGTATGCTGTCTATTGTTACCAGGCGAGCGTGCAGGCAGCGAGGTTAATGGCCTCACAGCTCCGCCGCCGTGTGTCTGAGTGTGCTGACAAGCTTCCCTGTGGCGTCAAGCAGTTTGTTTCTCTGACGTTATTTGACCGTTGGGGAAAACAAATGCAGCAGATAAATGGCCGCACCTATGCCAGGACAAAAATACTACTGATATCATTTTTAAGAAACCAAAATAACCGTCATGCATATTTCTGGCTTTTCAGGCATCCTGTGTTGATGTTGGCCCGATGCTGCAAAAACATCTCAGATCATGATGATCATTGTCATTCAGCTGAACCGGGAAAACATTTTTCTAATCTAGCCCTCTGATGCATAGTGGTCACTGGAGTGGACAGCTACTAAAACGTACATATCTCTTTAATGCATTGGTTTCTATGGTGGAACTGCATATTAGCCTCTAGAGTGCTCTCTGCTGCCATGCTCCATTGAGGTCAATTCAGTGTTCAGTTAGTGCAACTGCAAGTAAATTTCCTCTGAATCAAAGATGGCAGACAAACTGTCACCCCTGCCGACCACTGCTGGCATATCCTGTCAATCCTTATATGCTAAAAGAGCCCAACAGGTAAAAAAAATATGATGATATGCAGTAACATCTAGGGAAGGATATTATCTGTTTGGAATAAGAAATTGTTATGTCTAATATGTAGAAAACTACGATTAACCATGTGTCCACTGTAGTGGACATCATGCATTACCCACTATATTTTTTTAACATAAGTCATAAATTGTCTCACTGTTTTTTGGGACTGTTTTGGTTATAAGTAAGCATATAATTGTTACATTTATAAGCTACTCATTTAAAATATATATTTCTGTGCAGATCAGCTGTAGTTTGAGTTACTATAATAATTATTTTATCATATTTTGTAGACTTCAAATGCAGCAAAGAATAAGGCAGCGTACAGAATAGTCCAGGAAATTCCATCCAGCTCCAGTGATGATGATTTCATTGATGAGTGCAGTGATGATGAGTTCAGTGATAAGTCCAGTGATGATGAGAGTGGCTGCCAGAGCAGAACAGAGACATAGGAACTACGGACAGCCTAGGTGTGATGAACACAGAAGTGTTTGGAGATGCAGAGACTAAGATGTCAGTTTGTGTTTTCTTCCAGCATGCTACTAAGGGCTTGGTAATACTGTCCTGCATCGTTATAGAACTGTGTAGACTCAAAAATGTTTCTCTTGTTGGAGATAGTTTGCCATATTCAGGTGTAGGATTCACAGCTAGGACTGTTGATTGGTTTTGTTATTTACGTCTAAACATTGGGGCCTTATGAGTTGAAAGTTCCAAAAAAATTGCTGAGATGTTTTTCAAAGGATACAAGCAAACAAGTGTTTGTATATTTACAATAGAACACAAGGTAATTAATTTTTATAGTAAATTCACAGTATTTCATGCTAAGTGCTCAGGCGCATGTAGTCCACTGGAGTGGACAAGTTTATAACTTTATAAAAAAACATATTTTTGGGAAAAAAAGAGTTGAACATTTTTTTTCATGTCCTGAGAAGAATAAAAGCACTTAAGAAAAAAATCTTGACCAAGGCTTTCATAATTCATGCATCAGAGGGCTAGACTAGACTCATTATGGACATATTAGGATAAAGATTGTATTTCTGTTTAATTCCAGACAGAATTTTTAATCTGTGGCTTACTGCATATTTTTCTAAGCAGATGACTGTAGAAATAAAAAAGCTAAAAAAACCCAACCTAAACTAAACATTAGGGTTGGGGCAGAGCTGCTACTACTGCTTTGATGAAACTGTCTCTTTGTTCTGATTGTTCTCCTTGCATTTCGCTTGCTTTTTACAGAAAAGTAAACTTGGAAGTCACAAAATCCAGAAAAAAGCAGCTGTTTACATGTTCTAGTAACTGCACCTGCATACTTTCTATTAAGCAGTGCTTCAGTATTACTGTATAGGGGAAACAGCACTCGCCCCAATGGAACTTGAAGTCCTATTGAAAACAACGTGTTCCTTTTGTAAACATCGGTTCCCAGTGGAGTCAAAAAGAGGACTAAAGCACCATATGCTTTTGGGTAGGCCTGCCTTGTAATTAGGAAGTCAATACCGTACAAGAGTGCAGTTTGGTTTCACAGTCAGATTTATCTCTCGCTCATCACGTTAGGTTTCAAAACATCAAGACGGCAACTGCAAAAATGCTGCTGGGCTTCAACGTTGGACTTTACTAACCAATTAGTGGCATCGCTGTGGCTACATTCAGCTCTTGGTGCCACATTTGATGGAAATGAAAATAGTAATCAATAGTCAAAGTGAAAAAATGATGCAGCAGCCTAGTCAATTTTGCTGAAATTTCATTACAGCAATTCAAAATGGTAATCAGTTAGCCTGACAATACTGGGGCATGCTTCTAATTATGGTGTCCCGAGGGATCTCCTACCAGATGTTGACCAGGGCATCACAGACCTCTTTGACAGTCCGAGGTGCAGCCTGGTGGCATCGGATAGACTAAACCATAATGTGCCAGTGGTACGAGCGTGGGAGCCAGTCAGTGGTATCAATTCCTTCTTCCTGGGAACTGCCTGAATACTTACCATATGAAGCCAGGCATTGTTGTGCTCCAGGAGGAACCCAGGACCCACTGCACCAGTGTAGGGTTTGACAGAAGATCCTGGTACCTAATGGCAGTCATGGTGTCGTTGTCTAGCCTGTAGAGGTCTGTGTGTCCCTCCATGGACTTACCTCCTCCAGACTACGCCGGGCAAGGAGCTCAGGGCCCACTAAAGGACATCAGGCGCTCAGGCCACCCTCAAGAAGTCTGTTTCTGATTGTTTGGTCAGACACATTCACACCAGTGTCCTGCTAGAGGTCATTTTGTAGCTCTGGCAGTGCTCATCCTCTTCCTCATTGCACAAAGGAGCAGATACCAGTCCTGCTGATGAGTTAAAGACTTTAGAGTAGAGTACCCTAGAGTAACTGCCTGTCTCCTGGAATCTCCCCCATGGTCTTGAGACTGTGCTGGGAAAAACATAAAACCTGTTGGCAATGGCATGTGTTGGACTACCTGGACAAATTGCGATCTTTGCAACCTCTGCAGGGTCCAAGTATCGCCTCATGCTACCAGTAGTGGCGTTGCCCCTAACCAAATGCAAAACTAGCAAAAATTCAGTCAGAAAAGACGGGGAGGAAAGAAATGTCAGCAAGCCTCCACCTCTAAAAGCTTTCATTTTGGGGCTGTCTCATTGTTGCTGCTCTAGTGCACCTGTTGTTAATTATAATAACATTAAAGCAGCTGAAACTGATACTTGAACTGGATACACTCTAAAGCGACAACATCCCAGAAATGTGTTCCTTCTATTTATTTATTTGTTTTTTGAGCACCTATGTGTCTGCCTCACAGAATGGCATTGTATTGCTTATATTCTAACTAATATTGGGACGTTTTACAGTAAAAAAGCTGTAAAATGCCAGAATAATTGGCATAGCTAACACTGTATGCATTGACCTGGTACTTGGTAAGAAATTGGTAGGAGGCATTTCTCATGAACATCCATGAAATTAGTCCTTGCTGTCCTAAAGCCTTGCTGTAAGTCTCTTTAGTTGTGGTTTGTTCTTAAATCAGCAGTTTTGTGGTACTTGAGAGACAATATAGCTCTCCCATCCAAACACCTCAGGTCTGTTGTGCTGCTGAGAGTAAACAGCAGGGTGGACACAAACTCACACACACCCAGACCACAAATGCATACCCACGCACATTTTCATCTTCCCAGATCAGTTCGACTTGTTATGAAGAGAATTCCCCAGTTTCCCTGTCACAAACAATGAGGAAAGAATAAACGAGATTTTCATTAGCTAGTCAAAATACAGATAACAAGAGCCCCGCTCAGGCTCTGACTCAATGTAAACTCGTATCAGCCAAGTAAGCAATATCTGGAAACAAATGAATGAACAAATGTGGCTTTATCTTTCTTGTGGCGGCAGATATTCAGATCTGCTGTTTTTAGAAACGTATCGGATCTCACTGACGAGAACCTTTGGCATTCTCCACGGGACATTTGTGTTGCCTTTTTCATGCAACATTGCGTGATGCTTTAACTCAAACCATAAACTCACCGAAAGACTGTCTCTCCAAGGCTCGACAATTCTCCTCCCGAGGGCCAGACCTTGTCATCGCCGGGGGAGCACCCGTCACGTTAGGCACGCCGCCTGGCTATTGACTTCGAAACGCTAGATGTTTTGGCTTGGCTGAAAAGAAAGGAATCCTCGATCCTTCCGTCCCGACCGTGTCCTTGGTTGGACTCGGTGCCCTTTGATGAACTGAAAAATATTTGATCCTTTTTGTTGAGTTTCTTTCTGTTTTTCCTTGACAGTCTCTCTAATCAGAGCGCTTGCGATAATAAGTATTGTTATAGTTGGAATTTCTCTCAGGAAATCATAATCATAATCACCGCAGACTGTTTACTTTGCTCGCTGACTTTTTATAGTTGAGACAAGGATGAAAATACACACACACTTGAAGCAGAAGTGCCTTTTTGCTGTTTGTCTGCTGGTGATTTATTGGTTTCTGTGATACTGAAGAATGAATAGAAATATATAAATATTTACACACTCTGAGATAGACTTTTAATAGAAAATTGCATTATCAGTATCAGTGCACATTGTTATGAGTTTGCTTACCAATTACATGAACCTTATCAGCAGCATCAGAGGCAACCCAGGGGGCCATTGACTGGTTCCTCTGCAGATAGAGTATTTTTAGCAGTTTGTGCGTTTTCACCTTTTTTTCCCATTTGTAGCCTGCTCACATTGTAATACGTGATACTGTAATTAATAAAAAATAGACCATTATGTTCTCTAAATGTATAATGTATACTGATGTTGTTCAGTATTAAAGATAAAAAGCTCTGACAGATCAGTGAGAAAGCATTTTTGTTCCACGTGTACATTAGATTTTAAATGTGACGCGTTACTTCACTGACTTCGTTTATTAAATTATAGTTGCAATTATATCTTGTTACAAAGGCTCTTCAGTTACCTTCAGGCCAGCCAAAGAGAAAGGAGAAAAAACATTCAACTAATGCACTTGCTACAATCAGCTGTTTTCAGAGTTTTGAAGTGGTCTACAGCTTTTGGGTAGAGATGATATGGACAGGGCTTTTATTTTTGTTGCACAGAAGAACAAGAATAAAGCGGGACTGAAGCAGTGCAGGATCATCTAGACAGAGAATGGAACAACAGGTAGCCACCATCCAAAGAAGAGCTTTCAGTGTCTTTTAAGAAGCCCGGAGATGATTTCCTGAAGACTACTTCAAGAAACGTCCGAAGAGAGTTCAGACTGTGTCGAAGGATAAACGTGGTCATATGAAATATTAACTTAGATTAGAATTGTGTAAACTCAAGATGCTCTATTTCCACATATGTTTGCAAATAAACTGTTCAGACTGCTTCCATCAGGAAGGAGGTTCTGCAGCATCCGGTCCCGTACCAGCAGACTGAGAG
>NW_005187478.1:869211-871315 GCF_000239375.1 Pundamilia nyererei | reverse complement strand
TGTGTGTGTGTGTGTGTGTGTGTGTGTGTGTGTGTGTACCAGCACCCAATGGCACACAGTTGCAGCATAGTTCAGGTCTTTTGTGCTGAATGTTTTCCTTTAAACGCATCAGGATGGATAACCACTGTGTTGACAGTCAGACTGTGGGGCAAGACTCTTCATCGCAAAACTGCTGAAAAGTGCTGGGCTTAAGCCGGAGAGCGAGCTCTCATCACCAGCATCTATCCCACAGAAAAGAAAAGTCAGGTCAGTTTGAAAGTTTGAGGCTTGTGATGAAAAAGCACAATGTGTATGGACATTACAGGACTTCCAGGGAGCAATTAAGCTCTGGCTAATTCTATTAAAAAAGGTGATCTTTGGGACAGATTTTAAAATTTTTCGTTATTTCTACTATGCCCTTTGACACCCTTCAACCCCAATCCCAGTACTGGTTTTTAGTCCCCTCCGCCTCACCCTTTTCACAATAAAAGACTTACAAATATTAGGCCAGTGGCTAATTCGTGTATGTCTGTATGCCTGCTTGGATATGCACGGTCAAAACCACACAAATGTTTGGGGTTTGCATCGGTTTTTTGCAGCTCTCACGTTGTATTGTGGAAACCATTTTCCATCCCTATAGATGCACAAGAGTTTATGGTGACAGCCGTTGCTATTTGGAACCTGTGGAATGTTCCTCAGCTTTCCTGAAAAATGAAAGCACAACAAACCACATTTATGAATATTGAAATAAATATCCCCTATTTCCCCAGACCACTGACATGTGTGTCAAAATATTGGGAATATAAAGAGGTTTCAGAAAAACTTTATGAATGGCAGTCTAACTGCGGACTACCAGCACAACACAGAGCTGCCTGTCTACTGAGAGGCAGTGCAACAAGGCTGGCATCATTAAAGTAACAATTTCTCTGCAGCTGCAGACAACATCACTAAGGCTGTCCACATTAGGCTTTAAAGACAGTCCAGCAGTGTATACAAAGTACAAGTATAAGTGCAACATGTTGCTTCTCATGTATCTTTACATGTGAAGTGATTTGCAAAATCTGCCAAAAATAACACAGACACTGATGGTGTCTTGCCCGTTTGAAGGGAGCTGTGGTGTAAAGAGAGCACTGCTTTTCCAGAAATAACATGAACACACACACACTAGGAAATAGGGTGATGAGCTGTATGTTTACAGAACAGCAGTTAATGCGGTGTTGGCATGAGATGGGAGATGAAATGCAGCAGAATCCACAGGCCACCGCATCGGTATTATTGCAGCGTGCGAGTCCATTCAAAACAGCAGTGAACTGCAGCTTAACAGCAAAATCAAACGGTGAAAAAAAGGACTTGTGGGTTATCATTTGAATGGGAGTTTGACAAGTGGATATTAGCTTGCCGCAGAGACTGGAGGAAAAAAGTCACAAATAAAAAAACATTTTTCTTGTTTGCTCCTAATGGCTGGTTTTATTCAAAGTTGAAATCCAGATCAGACTACAAATTCTATCCAAACTGAGCATCGTATAAAACTAAATGTTCCAGGTACCCCAGGAAACGGGCACGTGGAGGTTTACCAGGCTGAAGCCCAAAGCAGAATCTCATTGCTGAAGAACGGGCAGGGTTCAGAGGTCATGTGATCAAGGCCTTCGCCTTCTGCCATGATCACGTTTAACAACAACAATCAGAATCAGAATCAGAATACTTTATTGATCCCTGGGGGAAATTATTTTTTGTTACAGTGCTCCATTTTAAACCAACATTAAGACAAGACAGACAATACACTAACTAAGAATAGTACAATATATATATATATACACATACATACTTCACTCATAAATAAATAGTTGGAAAAGAAACATGTGTAGTTGTAGCAGCAAACAGTTTGTTAAGTGGATGCGTTGTACATGGAGCCACAGGCAGGAATGATTTCCTGTGTCGTTCAGTGGATCGCACTGGCCACAACAGACTCATAGAAAATCCTCAGCATTTTCTGGCAGATGTTGAAGGACCTCAGTCGCCTCAAAAAATAGAGACGACTCTGGCCCTTCCTGTAAAGTGCTGTGGTGTTTTTAGCCCAGTCCAGTTTATTGTCAATGTGTACTCCAAGGTATTTATAGTCCTCCAC
>NW_005187478.1:845511-867787 GCF_000239375.1 Pundamilia nyererei | reverse complement strand
TGCAGAAAGTTATGTAGTCTGTGATACACTCAGTAAGCCCATTGATGTCAACAACATCAATCTTGTCATTGAAGAGACTTTCATTGTTTGACTATAATATTATAGACTAATATTTGTGGAAAATAAATAAAAAATTGCAAAATAGGCAAATTAGTTATTGTCAGGCAATCATTAATGTTCTCTCAGGTCTTGGTAATCAGGGAACAAAGAACATGATCATTAAAAATGACACAACAACAGCTACCTTTGTTTTGATAAGACTTTTCTAAGGCTTCGTTACCAACTATGAACACTTTTTACAACATAAAAAGCATTAAAAACTTCAAGATAAAGCATTAAAAACTGAGCATTACCTGTACAAATGAAAGCACCATTAGGCTACATGCACTTATTGGTGCATGGGTCAGTAGGTAGCAGTGTGTGGCACACCTCAGCCACATCTAGATGTTTTCACGAAGGGTAAAGAAAAGCGTTGTTCATCACGTTAGTAGAAAGTAGGAAATTTGACCCAGATGGCAGTTAACTTTTGTTTACATGGGACCTTTGATTTACTGCAAATAGATATGTTTATCTTTAAAGTGAGACCAGGTAACTTCTCGAAGAACAAAGAGCACATTCTTCCTCTCACTAATGAAACGCTGAAACCACGAACACATCATTAATCTTTTCAGGACTTTCACTGCCTTAATTGGTCTGGTGGAACCAGCTCATGCTAGCTAATGTTAGCGAACTTTAGAACTGTACAACAGTGGCACTAACATAACATCCATCCATCCATCCATCTTCATCCGCTTTATCCGGGGCCGGGTCGTGGGGGCAGCAGCCTAAGCAAAGGCAACTAACATAACAAAGTGTGCTTTTTTTGCTTGATGATTCCTGTCATGTTTCCTTTGGTCCTACACGCCACCTCTGCCGATTTCTTAGATACCACAAAAATTGAATAATTTAATCCAACTTAATCAACTTTGCACAAAAGTAATTTGCACTGAAACATCTGCATTGACCACTGCACCAGACAGAAACCACCCCTACTGCTCATTCCGTTGCTCCTTGGACTCTAGCATAAACTCGTGTATAAATTGTCAGTGCTCAAACTGTCTGTCTGTGTCACTCTTGTACTGTGTATTTATATTATTCATATGGTTATTTTATTACATAGTTTCTTAAAATATGTTAGCATATATGCACTTTTACGGAGCTGCTTTTTAATCTTGTTATACCGTGTATAATGATAATAAAGGCTTTTATTATGCTTTCACTCTGCCTCCAGCAAAGGCCTGGGCTGAACCAGGGTCTGTGTGCAGCCCGAGTCCACCATATCCTGGTGTATACCCCCTTAGCACCTTAGTGGCACGCTGTACGTCCCTCCGAGACTGATGGAGGGTGTTGAAGGGCCAGCACCACAGAACACCTGTCCCACTTCCATCCGTGGGCACTTTCACCTCCAGCACTCCTGCCCTGACACTGGTGTGGCTCCCAGTGAGTAAGGGGCAGTGTCCATGGGCGCTGGGAAAACAACACACTACTCACAACCAAATTACTCAATGCTGGTGGGTGCTGCTCTGCAGCAGCAGGCCATGGTGGTCATGGGGCCCAGAGCTGCATTTGAGTAGTAGGGACCGGTCGACTTACCACTGCCAGTTGCGGCTGCCTCCCAGACTCTTTTGGCCAATAGGTGATCCTCTGATCGCATCACAGTGATGTCCAGGCCGGCCGGCAGCAGCAGGCCCACTCTGTGATGTCTGCTGGAGGTCCCTCCACAAACTGCTCGAGAACAATCATGTCCAGCAGCCGAGGCTCTCCCTTTGGCGTCACCTAGCCGCCACATTGTGCTGGCGTCTGGCGTAGGCGAAGGGCCAATCCCCCGGCACAATCTTATCTCCCCAGAAATTATGGCACGGGTCTTCACGGGGTGAGCCCCAGCCGATCTACCTGGGCCTCCCCACACAGCAAAGGGAGTTGCAACAGAGACAACTCCTCAGCAGGCCACTGCTACACCACGCCCTAGGGGTCATCTCCTTCCATCCAGTGGAGCGTCCTGCAGCTGATCGAGTTGTTGTTGCTGCACCACCGCCTGCTCCCAATACAGGGTGGCCAACTGTGCCACCATTTTCACCAGTTCCACTATTGTCTGTGTTGGTCATGGGTCCACTCTCCCACTGCTGTGTTTCGGCACTACTGGAACAAAAGGACCCAAAGCACACAGCATTGCAGGTCCAGTGATCTTTATTTCCAGTGTTTTCGTGCTTTTCTAGGAGCAGCTTTCCAGCTGCCTTCTTCACTCCACACCACACACCACTCCTGTCAGATCCTGGCAACCTACTGAAACAGGGAAGCCATGATCAGGTGATGAAGAGCAGCTGTGTGGGTCAGCCTCCCCTGACACCACACCCTGAATCCACTGCTCCACCCGTCCCCTGCAGCTGAGCCACAAACCACACCCTGTCACAGCTTGCAAATCAATATTAGACTGGACATAACAGCAGTGACAGAAGCAAGGAAGAGAGAAAGCATCATGAGCAGTTTTTCTGCTATGTCAACTCGCTTGACTGCAGTTTGCAGTCAATTTAAAAACTATTTCAGAAATAAAAGCTGTTGGTGTAAAACTGGTGCTGATGAACTGAGCTGAATGGATGAGGGTGAGGATTGGAGCATCGTGCCTGATGTCTGAGTCAGCTTTTTGGTTCAGTGTCTGGCTGATGGCTCATGTCGATTCATCCTTAATTTTTTAACTTGGCAACAAAGGTTTCCTGAGATTCTTTTCAGTGGTGAAGTCTTATAGGCACATATCCAGCTTAACTTTTTCTTCTTGCACTCCATACTAGAGCAGCTTTATATGATCCACAATGCAAAATAATCCTTATTTATTTCACCTTACTTCTGACTGGTTGTCTCTTTGTACACTCTCTAAGTGTGCTTGTTCATCACACTGACTGCAGCTCTCATGTGTCAGCAGTTCAGTTCAATTTTCAATTCAGCTTTATTTATATAGCACCAAATCACAACAGTAATCACCTCAAGGTACTTTATGTTGTAAGGTAAAGCCCCTGCAATAATAGTATAGTTCACTAGTGTAATGCACTGTGGCTCTGGTGATGCTGTGGCTCCGATACGTCCAGCAGACTTGTGATTTGGTATAATGGGACTGTCTGCCATGGAAGTGGTTCCTTGGCTAAAGAATGAGCAGAAACTGTGCGTGGAATGAACAAAATCTTCTCTCGCTGCCATTTTCTGACCTTAGACAAACACTTGACAAGGTTTCACTTCAGCAGCCAAATGGGCTGATCAGGCTTAATGGTTATTTATTGCACTGTGTCCCAATGAGATGTATTTATGTGAACTCTGCGCATCATGTTACTTGTGAAGATGATTATTCAGCTGGCCTGGTTTGGTCAAAGGACAAGATCGAGCATTTCATAGTCTCTCCTCGGTCTCTTGACGGTATTAGAGCAGTCCATCAACTGCATTTCTTCAACAGGACCGGTGCTTTAGTTACCCCTTATTTCTTCATTCATTCATTTTTCCACAGTTTTACCATCATCGGTTCAGACCTTCAGAAGCCGCTGTGTGCTTTGGGTCAGATCTGGAATGTGTCGGTAACAGTGCACCTTACCCTGTGTGCTGCTTCAGACAGGAAGCAGGAGTGGATGACTTTGGTTTTAGGTTCTGTGATACAGTGATGTCACTCTACAATAACAGCAAAGCCACACTGTGATTTATGGACTGCAGACAGTCAAATGCATCTCATGGCGATTGAACATCAACACTAAGGTTCCACTTCCCTTCAGCTCCTTGGCAGCAAGCTGTTCCCACAATTCTGGTTGCTGACTATCTTCTTGACTTTGTAAAAAACCCTTGAAAACGACCAAAGACTGGGCCGCCTCGAGCGCTGGTTGAATGCTGCTGCAGTAATCTGTTGAAAACAATTTCAGGCAGTATCAATCAGCCCCAATATTAAAATCAGTAACAGGTGAAGAAAACAACTCAAATTTCATTACAAGCACTGCTCTGCTGGGAAACCTTGGCTCTTGGCATACATGCGGATGTTGCTTTGAGACAAACCGCCTCCCTAAAAATTGTTGCGAAACCAAGAACATGCTTCTCCCCATAGTAACGATTCTCCCCAAAGGGAGAACGATGACCTGTGCAAAACCATCCATGTTAGTCTCAAAAACCATGACAAGACCCCAGTATGTTGGTTCAGTCCTGAAACTCCCCAAATCCAAATCTGACTGAGCATCTGCAGGATCTGCTGAACGAGTCTGGTCCGTTGAGACCTTTCCCCCAAGATGCAGAATCCGGTGCACCATAGGACACCTTAACCCTGGACAGTATTAGGCAGGTGTCTAACAGTCTTGTGCCCGACCTCTGTAATTATAGGTTGGTTTTCCTCACCTGTGTCCTTTGTAGACTTGGAGATGTCTTCAAACATCACTGAGTGAGAGTAGTGTATGCTTATTTATTTTTAATGTCTCTGACCTACACAGTTCATTACCAGTTGACAAATACAAACATCTCAAATAAAGTCTAAACTTTCATTTAGTTGAAAATACAGCTGCTCGTATTATTCCCAGAACTGGATCCACTGAACATATAACACCTGTTCTTAAACAGCTTCCAGTTCACCTCCGTGTCAATTTCAAGATCCTGCTTCTCACTTTCAAAGCGCTTCATAACCTCGCTCCTCCATATTTACCTGATCTTCTCCATACATACTCACCCCATGGTACACTCCGCTCTTCTTCAGCTTCCCTCTTGTCTGTTCCACCTGCTCGCCTGACTACCACGGGACTCAGAGCCTTTAGTAGCTCCGCCCCGAGACTTTGGATGCACTTCCACCAGATCTCTGGACCACAAACTCTCTCACCACTTTTAAATCACGTCTCAAAACCCATCTATTCAGAATTGCATACAGCTGATCTGTCTGTATTAGTCCATTTTTACCTGCCTCAGCTTTTATACTTTTATGCTTGTGTGGTTTTGTTGTGTTTGTTTGTTTGTTTTTTACTTTATGTCTAAATTTTATTTTGCCATGTTTATTATATTTTATTGCTGCTATTGTTCTTGTTTTATCGTAAGGTGACCTTGAGGGTATTAAAGGCGCCTATAAATAAAATGTATTATTATTATTATTGTAAAATAAATATTCATATACAGTGTATTTTATCTGATTTTCTTTCCAGCCCTACCATTTTGGAGTAAAGCTTTTAGCATTTTAAAGGCTAGCATGCTACCACCACTTAGTGCTACAAGCCCTCACAAAACTTCCTAAATCAGCTAACATTTCTGATTTTCTGATCTGACCATCATTCATCTGTTTGTCGTTCTAAATATGCCAGTAAGAAGCTCCGTAAGTTCAACAATACTTGGTTCATTTATAATTTTGCTGATTTTTGTTTTTTTGAGGTGGAAAATGCAAAAAAACGATATTAAAACGACTAACTGGATTGCAGTCTTGTGGCTCCATGTTTTTAGTGATGCATCCGTCACATGCAGGCTACTGACATATGTCAAGTATATACTTTTGTGTCCATGTCTTAAAATCATGCACAACCACACTTTAATCCTTTATCGTCTTTGTCCCAACAGGAAGGCTGGCCTCATCCTCTCGCAGCTTGATGAGCTCTCCCCATGGTGTAAGGGTCTCCTTCAAGAGCCAAAGATCGGTCTTCGCAGGATGTCCCTCAAGTTCCTGTCCTGTCGTTACACAGACACCAAAGTCTTTGGGCTTAACTGGTCAGACATGGGCCAGGATGTACAAAAGGCATGTGATGAGCAGACGCTCACTGTCATGTATAACGACTACGGCGAGCCCAGGGAGCTCTGAAGGTTTCAGATTTGATTTAGACGACAACAGTTTACTCTTGCAAATTGCAGTATTTGTATTTGTTGTCTCAAATGCTCCACATTATTTGAAAAAGCCATTAACTTTTTTAACTTAAATGGCTCCTGAACTAAACATATTTCATGTATTACGGTATCCAGTGGTCTCTAAAGTCAGCTCTAAAACTCAGCTAAGAAAAAGGTCCTAAATGAATCCACGTCTCTTTGCTGTCCTTAGACCTGAAAGACTTTAAGTTAGTGAACATAATGCAGTCGTTGATGCTTTCGCCAGAAGCATCTTTCTTCTTGAAGTTGATCAGTTCTCACTGGTCATTCTTCACTGCATATAAGACTATGTTGTAATAAGTATTTTCTTCACTATACATTGTGATCTTATGGCCTGAAGCATCATTTTAGGTGAAGCGAATAATTTAGCATCAACACAAGCTTTATATTCACATCAAGGCCGGTGTGTTTAACTTAGTGGGCATCAAAATCCACACAACTCCAGCTCTCAAATCCAACTAACCCCACAGTTATCCAGATTGAATCACTTGAGTATAGGATGTCAGGCGATGGTGGAAATGATACTTACTTGTGTTTTGTTTGATCATGGCTCATAGATATGGAATTATGAGAGACGATTTGTTTTTTGATCATTTCAAATCTGTGAAACAGAAGGAAAGTGATTTTTTTCTCTTTAAAGCATTAATTTGATCCACAGAGTCACCTAGAAAGAAAAAAAGTGGTTTCATTCTGATTGGACATTTTCAGATTTAAACAGCTGCTTTGTGCCTACTTAAATCCAAAAGTACCCAAATCTTTAAATGTTTTGGGAAAACACAGGAAAGTTGTCCGCCAACCATCGGTGGCTACAGGAAGCCTAGATGCAATTACTTGATTCTTGGACCTGATTTGTGATCTGGAGTCAACTTCATATGAAGTTTATATATAAAGTTGGCTTAAAAGAGTCTGTCCAGTTCACTGTAGCCTCACCTTCACTGGCACATTCCAGCAACAGTTATAAATGAATATTTTTCTGCTTCAGTTTTTAGTGGTTTTCATCCAAATGTATTATGAATGAATGCAGCACCTGCAGCAGGTGAACAGTTGTGCTAGACATCAAGTATCTGATGACGTGAATAGTTCTGGTATTGGCTGTTAGCTGCGTGTAGTTCTTTATTCATCGGGGGCATTCTGCTTTTAGCTGCTACTCCTCCATGTATGTATTTTGGATGAAGTCAGCTTCACAGTATGTAGTTACAGACCTTTTGTCTGTTTTCTCATCTTTCCAACATGCCGAAGAGTTCAAGACATGCAATATACTTCAGGATGTGTCGTACGTGGTACTGGGAAAAGGCAGTACCTTATAAAGTTCTGTTTCTATAACAAAGGAAAGATTGCATGTAGGCAAATAGATTTACTAGAAAAGCAAAACTTAGAAAGGTTAATTATGTAGATAATAGTCGGAATTATTTTAGTAGTATAGACATTCAAGAGAAAGCCCTGTACATAACATTCAAAGTTTTAGTGATATAACCTGCTCAATGTAGTGTTATTTGCATTTAAGCTGTAGTACAGAAGGTGTAACAAGCATCAAAAACACATGATTTAAAATCTGTACAAATCCAATAAAAACTGTCAAAACGATCCTTCTTCATTGTTTTCAAGTTTGAATGTGATTTAATCCAGTGAATACTTTCAAAACGATCATTCTGTACTTAAGCTGTAGTTTAACAGCAGTTTAATCATCTTAATTTTACGTGCGCTAATCTGGTGTGTTTCTTGCCAGCTTATTCTTATTTTATTTGAATTGACTCATGTTATTATAATATGGTATTTTGGTTTGTATTGTATCAACTGTTGCTAGTAAGTTATAAATTAATAGTTTATTAAACTTTAGCAAATAGTTCTTTTACTGTTAACGGGCAAAACGAATACTTAAATACTTATTCTGTGCTGATTTTGTGCTTCTGGTGACTTTCCATATTTGTAGCTAATCACCTAATTGTGAGGGTGAATGAATAGCGTCTGGTTACAAGTTACAAATGCCAACTCTCACATTAATGTTTTATTATTACTCACTACTTTAATGATAACCCAGACGGCTAATATTAGTCATTGATAAAAGTTAACCAGCTAACATTAACAGGTGGTCCAGATTGAACATTTATGATAATTCATTAATAATTTTATGTTTCAAAACAACAGTTTTATTGACGAAATCTTTAAAAAGATGTGTTCGTCTTTAAGACACTGAACCATGGTTGTTGTACTACTGTTGACATGTTCAGGTACTAGTGAGGGGACGAGCTGTGTGGCTAACAGTAACACTGTATGAAGTTCTGTCCTAACTGCTCTGTTAGTATCAGTACTGCTGTGAATGACTTCATCTGATAGTCATTTTTAGTATCAGCCAACATCATATTTTTTTTAGAATTTTGTTATCAAAAGGTACCATTAAGTGTCAGTTCTAGTGAAATATCTAATAACTTACTAATGTTGTAACAGATCATGTATATTAGATTTAACACAGATCAGATATAATAAGATGACACACGTTGTGTCAGAATGCACTCTAGTTTTGATTTGATATCATGACATTGTCTGTTAACAGGAAAAAGCTACTAGCTACAGTTTTATCCTCTATTAATTTACCATTTATTAATTCCAGTTATTTTTAGGTGTTACTGTTACTTTAACTGTAGTGGCCAAGTCAAAGGTTGATGTCAAAGAAAAAGATATAAACGAGCAGGTGATTTTTAACAGTTCTCGTATGTGAATACTAAAATGAGCGCTTGTAGATTTTTGTATAGGCAGCAAATTATTTCAGAAATGCTTCACGTTAGAGCACAGTACGGTGTTTGACTTCTGTATATAAATGTACACCAATTGGTATTTTACATTTACATGTGCTTTACTAGATCCAATGATGTACTGTAATATCTGCTGTGTATCTCAGTCTCTGCACATTAACACACTGATGCCTGTTGTAAAACGACGAGCATACGGTTCTTGAATCTTCTGTGATCTGTAGATGATACCTGGAATTCAGCTGAACTTCTGCGCTGAGCTAAACTGAAAACGAAATAACCAACAAAATAAAAAAGATATGGGGACCCATTTGAGCATTTCAGAAACATGAAACAACCATCTACTATCTGCATGCTATATTGTGTGTGGCATCATAAAGTCGACTTTTTCACTTTGATCTTTGCTACTTCTGAGAACAATAAAAGAATATACTACAAAAAGTGGCTGTGTAGATATTTTTCAGAGCTTACTAAAGAGATTTTGCATGTGCACACTGATTGAAATTCATATAATTACTTGCAAGTTGTTCTCAGCAAGTGCTCACAAACTGTTATACAAACTGTTGGAGCTACTTAACTATTCTGAGTTTTTGGAGCCACATTTGGACAAAAGGGTGAAAATTCAATTTATCAGCTAAAGCTAGCAAGCTAGGCTATCTAGCAGCATTACCGCACTGTACATGTGCATTGCAGAGAGAACTAGCTAATTATCAACAGACTAATAAAATCCTGGAATTCCACTCACCAAACCGAAAACATGCCTCTTACACAGGCAGAACCATACAACAAGAAATATAAATGCTACAATAGCATAAACACAATGAAGGTGTCCAGTTGAATACTTGGATTAGTGAAAGTGAAGCTGCCTGTGTTGTTTGTCAATCAATTAGGATGAGTTATAAAAAAAATCTCTTTATGCTGTTATGAAGTATGAAATTATCCATAGAGCCCAACACTGCTGTTGAACCAGGCTGTAAATATGCTTCCCAGTGGTGTAAAGTTGGGTGGGGAGCCAACCTTAAGTAGAAGGACTTAAGTAGTAGAACTGTAGATTTAAATTTTTCATGTACTATGTTATGTCTGTTAGCTTAGCTGAATAGCACTAAAGGTTTCTATTTGTGGTCAGAGCATCTCATCAATACAACATGTAATTGACAGAATACAAGTCCACAGTTGTAAGGGTCAATATAAAGTTGCTATTTATTTCATAGAATATAAAGTACAGTTTTGTAAAATATGACAAACAAGCATGATTATACTTACTATAGATCCAATATAGTACTGGGGTAGTTTATTATTTCTAGATAATGGACACCAAAAGCTGTCTGACGTAAACACATGCAAGCAGATGTCTGTGCTGAGTGGATGATGTGACCAGGTTTCCCAAAGAAGTCTCCCTCTTTTTGCTTTTCAGTATTCCTCTTCATGTGCCGATATGTTTCAGTGAGCCCTTGAGCCAGTAATATTTGATGCTGCTGATGTTGTATTTATATAAGTAAACATTCTCTTTTGGGGTTCTTCTTTTTTTGGGAAGCCCTATGCACACATTGTAACCTACTGATACACGTTTGTAGTAGAAATATTACTGACCTGTGTGGCTAATAGGTGATCTAATACATGTGTTAGGTGATCCAAATATATTAGTCTATATATGTTAGTCTTTACATACATGTATCCACTTAAATTCCTAACGACTACAAGGATCCGAAGCCCGTTCAGGTACAATGACAGCACTTGGGCGGATTCCATGAGGAAACAGGAGACTTTGCCTCGGCATTTTTTAAATACAGTCACTGTAATTGTGTTTTTCCCCTCGGTAGCTCTTCCTGTGAGGACTGTGCCTGTACTGGACAGTTTCAGGCACATCCAGTTGTTTTAGTTGTTCACTTCCCCGAGACTAATCATGTCCAGAACAGTACTCGAGTCCATTTACAAAAGTGATTTGATCCAATTATCATGGTTTGAATTTCAGAGGGGACGATAAACTGTTCAGCCAGGCTCTGATGTTGAAAACAGAATTATCTTCACAAATCCAATAGTGAAGATAACCTTTAACTTCTTAACAGGGAGAGAAAACATATTCATGTGTGGAGGTTGTTTTGCTGGACTGGACACAGGAATTCGAGTTTCAAACCACCATGACTCATATTTAATGCAGCTTTAACAGTAAAATGTCCTTTTATTGTACAACGTCCGACTTCAATCACAATCGCTGCGTTATAAAATCTTAAAAATGGGATATTCTGTGTTTGTTGTGGTGGATATTCTGTGGTTTGACTCCATTTAACTAAAGTTCAACTTATATCATCCCTCCATCTTATTGCGTCCCTCCTCCCTCCGAGTGCTTGGCTTTGCTCTTGTTCTCTTCTGCATCCGGATCCCGGCAAGTGCATTCATCCTGAGTGCAGTCAGCTCCAAATTGAATGACCTGTCAGTAAATAAACACAGCATTCAGTGCGTGGCTTCCCAAAACTGCTATATATCTTTCAGTCTGTGGCTGAAACACACGACATGTGACTTCTCAGTTTGTGTTGTGCGCATTCCAGTTCTTAAAAGATGACTAAATCAAGAAAGCAAACATCCGGTGAGTTTGGTTTTCTCATCAAAGCCCGGTCCTTGCTTAGCTTTAATTCAATCTAAACCTATTCCACTGTAAGTGAAACAAAAAGCATAGAAACGAATTCTGAAAAAGCAGTGGGATAGGAAGAACTGTTACATCAGAACTTTGAGTGAAAGCAGAGTTATTGAGAAGGCCTCTCGGTAGGGTTGTTACATTTCAACTGTAGCAAAGAGCACAACTGTGAATGGCAAAAACAGACAATAAAGTATAAATTAGCTTGAACTGACCTAGCAGCATTGTGTTTGTGCTGAAAGCTAAGCACCCCTTAGTACTTGCTGCATTTCTTCACAGTTTCGCTCCAACAGCCCCCCTGAGGCCGATAAAGCGCATGTCAAATGGTTCAACGTGGCCTTTGAACGGTTAGAAAAACCTTGAGGGTCGGGGGGGGATGGGAAAGGAGGGCAGAACGCACCGCCATGGAGGTGAACGGATGAACACATGTTAAGAATCAACAACGAGAGGCTGCCAGCTCTTGTCTAGGAAGCGAGCCATCACCACAGGTTGCAAAATAAACTCTGGTGCCCCGTGAAGCAGTCTGTTGCAAGAAATGTAAACATTCGCTCTCAGAGAGGAGTGAGAGGAAGACGGAGCGAAAGAAGGCAGGGGAGAGAAAAGTGTAGAAGACAGAGGGAGAAAATGAGCAAAGGTAAGAAGGAGAGTTGTAGGTAGCAGTTTGTCAGCCTTCACTGCTGACTGCACCTATTTCTGGACCCTGACGGCAGGGTGATACTTTCGCTGAGGGCTCTCAAAGCGCTGCACAAGAGCAAGCTTCACTTCAAATGCCAGCACTCGCATTTAAGCCGGGCTGGCACGACCGTTAAATGTTTCCCTAACAGCTTCATCTTGACAGAAAGAAAGCCTAACAAGCTCTGGATGGAGAGAACGAGCCTGTTTGTTTTTTTACTTCATCCACACAAACAAAAGCCAAGTCTGTGTTTGAGAGATGCCTCCTGCTGTTTGCCGAAACCTATTCGCGAACAAAACCCGCGTGACGAAAACGTTTCGTGTAGCAGCCCCACAGCCCTTTCTGGTTGGCCACTTGTTGGACAAAAACAGACACTCCTGTTAAATTAACGGAAGCGTGAGTGTTTCGACAGATGATGTGGCAGCTCACATCGTAACTTTTCCCTTTTGGCTAATCATTCAGTCTTACCTGATTCATCTCTCGAGTATTCCAGCTCCTTGAAAAGGAGTCAGCTGGCCCCACTAGGGCTGTGCGTTATGACCAAAATCTCATATCCCGATATTAAGACATCTATCGTCCCGATAACGATATAAATCACAAAAATGTAACATTTTCTGTAAATGCTGTGAATCTCGAGCAGCTCGACCTGAAGTGTTTCCAGCTGTCATGTAGCTGGAGTCCAGTGTTTTAACCGAAGCATGAAACGACACATTTTTAGACATAAGTTGTAACGGCGCCGTTTTCTTTGTGAGTGTTTATTACACGGCGTGCTGCGGGGAAAAGCCTGTTCTAACGTTTGAGTCTACGGTTTATTTTTTAGCACCTGGCGGCTCTTTTTTACTTCTCATCCGTAAACATTCTGCATCTTTCATGTGATTCAGTTTATTTTGAAAAGTCTCAACAGGATCTTGAGCTTTATTGTGAAAGGTTTATGTGGAACAAGCGGACACGCCGTGGTTTTACCGTCGTTGTTGCTAACGACAACGCATAAAAACAAAGGCTTGTCCGTCCTTAGTGTGGTTATATTAAATATAAGAGAAAGAGAGAACTTTAGGAAATGAATATAGCCACTACAGTGACCATCAGAACGATGAAACAATATTACCGTAAACAGTTTATTTTGCGACACCACGAAATAAACGACAGCGTAAAATGAAACGATAGATGTTTTTATATCCGATAGATATCGTTATATCGAACAGCCCTAGGCCCCACGGGATAAAACCAAACAACTTCACATATGACTATTGACTCAAAATATATCAAGTATTTCAGATATGCACAGTGGCCACAGCTGCAGAACAATCTAAACATTATCAACATTATCTGTTTATGTTGAATGATTAATAATACTGAAATGTCATGAACGTCCAGGCTTTTTGTGTGTGGCGGCAGTGAAAATAAGCAATGTGGGTCACGCTGTGTTAAAAACCTGTAATTGCCTACACCTGCATACATCGAGCCCCATAGAAACAGAGAGTTCTGGAAAAAGGCTGAGCCTTCATTACCCCCCCTCTTGCTCCATCACCCTGCTGGAGCCGCGGCAGTCAGGATGCACACTCTCATGGCTGTTTAGTTCACTTCCTTGAAACGACCCCCGCTTGCTGAGTTGCTGTTTTACAGTGGCCGAGGAAACCGCAGACCGTCAGACACCTCGCTGCTCCCACACTTATACCCTCCACCTCTCCCTTCCCCTGTAAAAGAGCAGTTAGTGGCAGTCTGGCAGCTCATTTATTATGACGGCAGCTGCAGACTCGCTGAACTCCTCCATTTAAGAAGGAGCTGCCAGTGAGTCATGGCGTGCTGCGGACATAAAGGAGACAGCGGAGGTTCAGCCAACTGTAGGCCATATGAATTAACAGGCAGGGCCCCTCAAAGAGTGTCAGGAATATGTGGCTTTACAGTAGCCAAACAGAGTCTATTTGACGGTGGTGGGAGAGCTGGGGAGTAAGTGACTTCCTAAATGTCAACAGGGGAGAGAAGTTCTCAGGAAAGCACAGAAAAATAAGGGGAAAAAGATGTGTTTATGTGGCCTGGTTTCCACCACAGGCTGACCTGGGCTAACTCATTATTATTCATACCATTCCTCTTAGCCACTTAATATATACAGCAATCATTTAGCGCAATTAGTGTAACGCGATACGTTTGCATCTCGTAACGAGCATGAGCGAGCTGTCACCAGGGCAAGTATGTTAGGATGAATAAACAAAGACGGCCAGCGTGTTCCTCAAATAGAGGGACGTGCAGGGGATCCTTTGCAAGCCCAACAGAAAATTCCATTTTAAAATGCCATCTATGTTACACGCCTGCATCACACATTAAAATTGAAACCAGAGACGTTTACATTCAGAGCTTATTTTGGAGCACAGCTTAAATAATACGGTGAAATTTGCGCTTCATGCCCAAGTCTGTGCCGACGTCCATCGCTTCATGTCGAAGGTGTGAAAACAGCGTAGCAGCGTGATGAAAACCTGCTTATTTACAATTTGACTGGAAAAGCTTGTGCCGCTAGTCTCCTGCGTTGTTTAAAATACAGATGAGGGAGACTAAATAGGCGCAGTCGTTAACAGGAGCAAGAGGAAAGTAGCAGGGATCTGTGCTTGTTTGCTTAGCAGAAGTCTCCTGCACAGTGCTCGTGCCAAAAGACACAGATTTCTACTACTGCAAACAGGAAGAATCTGCCTTTGAATCGAGCTTCAGCTTCTAAGCTCCATCTTCATTGAAAATGAGGAAGCCAAATAACACTTTTTTTTACAGTAGATTGAAGGTTCTGTTTATTAAAAATGACCCAACAAATAATAATAATAATGATAACAATAATAAATAGCATAAACAAATTAAACCTGATTGTATCAAAGCAACTGAAATTGATGTGTGTCTCCTTGTGTGGCTCTGGAAAAGTGTGTTTGTGTACCTTCCTGGTGGAGAGTGTAGATGGGCAGCAGTCTCCTCCATCATACTGGCAGTAGGCCCTGTTGTTTATGGTGTCACACCAGCCGTCCCCTCCAAAAGGCTAGACACAAGTTACAAACAAGAAACACTGTTATGGTTGGAGAAATAATCCTTCCCCAAATATGAATTTTACCTTGCACAACATGAAACACCGGGAATGCCAAAAAAAATGACTCAGCATCTTCCCAGAAAACAGAATTTTACTTAGTGGCACACACTGCCACACAATTAAGTTGTTTGGGACATATTTCCATGAAACAAAATATCAAGGAATCAAAATAAACACTTGTGCTGAATAATCAGAGGCCAATTCAACTTGTATATTCAGGCATACCAGGAAATCCATCTTGTGGTCACTGGCAGCTCTGGCAAAGCTCACGAAACCGGGTAACTAATGAAAGAGGATGATTGCTGTCTACTGACCGAGATAGGTCTGGGTGTTCAGCTCCGTGGACAAGTGGGCATGTGACTGTACCAGCAAAGCACTTCCCAAGGTAGGTTAAATAAACCACAGTCACACAAAACATAAAGAAATCTCAATCACAGTTAAAGATGGCTTCTTACGTCAAAGATGATTACATCTGTGGTTACTGAATACAACAGCTAAAGTTCTGTTGATTTAACAGATGCATGCCTTCTTGGCTTTGCTGCTATGGAATATGCCATGTGCAAACATTATTAGCTAGCTTAGGTAGGTGACTTTTAGCTGGGCCTTGAGTAAGCAGTCAGCTGGACGCAGGTTAGAATGGTCTGCCTGCATATCTGAATAACAGAAAATCAAAATTAGACTGAACATAGTGTTGGTGGTGGCGTCCAACAATTAAGGTTCAGGCATGCCATGAGACTTTGTTACAACCATATATATAATGATGAATTGCTCTTTTACCGTCTCAATACTTTGTAGGCACTCAATTCCACTAAAAATAACCCAGAGTTTCTGTCAAACAGAACCTCAGTCCATTCTAACAGTTGGGAATGGTGGGAATTATGAGAGCGTATACAACAAAGTCTCTGATTAACAGCAAGGATATGTCTGTGAAGGTTCTCAGTCATCCAGGTCATCGTAGTCTAAAGAGCTTGGAAAGAAAAGCGTCTGGACTTCTTTAGGTTGCTTGAAGATGTTTCACCTCTCATCCGAGAAGCTTCTTCAGTTCTGAGGTCAAATGGTGGAGAGTCCCAGATTTAAGTCCTAGGGAGTGTCCCTCAAAAGGGTCATGAACCCCCTGTTGATCCTCTGCCTAATCACACGAGTCAAGATGCGAAAACGGACGTAGGTCACAATCGGCCAAGGTTTCGGGTAAACCCGCTGTAAAACCTAGCCCCACCCTATCATGTGATTTCCTTGGCTGGGTTTGTCTTTCTACCTCCTCTTTGACTCCCACCACCCTCTGGAACACAAACTTGGAGTAATCAAGACCTTACAACACCGGGTAGAAAATGTTCCCTCTAAGCCTGAATGAAGGGAAAAAGAGGGAACACACACATGCAAAGGAGGCTCTTAAAACATGTGGATATCCTAATTGGGCTTTCATCAAGTCAGCAAAGATGCACAGAAAAGAAGATCAGACACCAGCGAGGGAGGATAAGAAAGACAAACGCAATAATATTGTCTTCGCGTCACTCAGGATTGTTTTCTCCAAGCATGACATCCCAGTGCATTTCAGACCCAGCAACACGCTCAGACAAAAACTGGTTCACCCGAAAGACAAAACTCCAAAACACAAACTTAACAATGTGGTGTATGCTGTACAGTGCAGCGAGGAATGCTCAGACCTCTACATTGGAGAGACCAAACAGCCACTTCACAAGCGCATGGCACAACACAGAAGAGCCACCTCCACAGGACAAGACTCAGCAGTCCATCTGCATCTTAAGGATAAAGGACACTCTTTCGAGGATGTTCACATTTTGGACAGAGAGGACAGATGGTTTGAAAGAGGAGAGAAAGAAGCATCTATGTCCCTGACACCGTAACACCCACTCACACCCTGGGCCATCTGACCTCAGGAAATCACATGATAGGGTGGGGCTAGGTTTCACAGCGGGTTCACCCAAAAACCTGGGCTAATTGTGACCTACACCCGTTTTCACACATTCACTTTTGGGGGACACTCCCCCAGGACTTAAATGTAGGATTCTCCACCATGTGACCTTAGAACAGAAGAAGCTTCTCGGATGAGAGGTGAAACGTCTTCAAGCATCTTAAAGAAGTCCAGACGCTTTTCTTTGCAAGCTCCTTAGAACAGCAAGGATACAATAACACATAAACCAAACCACTAACTAGAAGTACAACCCACTGGCTCAAGAAATGGGAGCTGTAGAGAGTACAGCAAAGCAACCTTTTCTAAAAGCATAACCTGGACAGGGGGCGGAGCTGAAGATGCTAAAAAGAGATCTGAACCAAAGGGAACAAGAAAATTGGATTTTGCGAAAGCATATGGAAAGGGTATGGATGCATGTTAGAGGGCACTGTAAAGCAAAAGAAATCTCACACAGCATAATCAAATGCTGCAATGCTACAAGCTGGTTGGTAAATGTCTTTGCCTCTTACAATACAATAAAACAAACTAATGAGATGTCACAGGCTGTTTCACACAGACGGGAAAACGGTTGTGTTGAAATTTTGTCTCACTCCTAGGAGTGTTTACAGTGCGCAATAACTGTAAAACCACTATAGTAAGGCATGCTAAGCTGTGAGTTTGTCAGAGATTTTATAAAGTGACAAAAAAGCGGTGCCCTCTGTGATCTTCTGTCACCTCTTTGTCCTGTGAAAATTATTGAATAGCATATTAATATTGTATTAAAGCAGTCTGCCCTTCATCTACCACTCTGGCTTCAACATTTATCCGATGCCTGAAAAGCCTTCCTTTTAAAGTTGCAGACTTCAAAAATAAGTTTGTTCTTCAGGCAGAACGCAATAACATCATTTGGGCGTTAGCCTGTCCTTCCCAAATATGAGTGCAGTCATCTTCAGTTATCTCCAGGCTCCCATTTCTGTTTTCCATGGATGGTGACTTCAAGCCCTTGTTGTTAGATGTGGTTTCTGTTTCATTAGAGTGCAACCTTTTGCATATCGTTGTAGAAACCCTGGCGCTACCATGGTCCATTGGCATAATTTCTCAAGATGACCATTCTTGCGTTGATTACTACAAATAAACTCTTATATGAACTCACCTTGCATTAATTGTTATTTTGCTAAACAGCAAACCTTGCACTGGCAAGTCGTAGCAATTAAATAATTGTAACTATATGGAAGGGAAAGCTTTAAGTGATTTTGATGTGGTCCTAAAGTTACACTACAGTAAATAGGGATATATACCAACATGATAAACACAGCAATATAGCCTTAGAGTACATAAGGTGTGAATGCGGCAGAGATGAGTAAAGTGTTATATCCAGTTTACAGTCCTGCTGAATCACCGTGATGAAGTAAAAATGATGACTACAAAGATTCTTCAAAGCAATTTAGCAATCTAGGTTTGGTTTGACATTGTTGACCTAGGATAAATAAAGTTGATGGACATAATTTGATGACTGATATGCTTTAAGTTACTTAGAATACCTTTAGTGTAAACAGTTTTTTGCAATGCCTTGGCCAGTGTGGGAGTCCTGCTGGAGAAACTTTGGAGTGGCACGCAATTTTCTGGAATGAAAGTTACACAGAATCTTAAACGCGATGATGAAAGTCTTTTTAATGTTTTCCACTGAACCTTAAGGGCTTGAAGGGCCTGACGTGCCAACAATATGAAAATAAGTGCTGAGTGCCAAAGATAGTTTTGGTTTCCTCTGATGAGCTGATGGAGATATTTCAAAGACTAACAGTAGACTTTTACCTAACCTGCGCAGGGGGAGAGAGCAGCTGCTGAGAAGATTTCTGGATATTTCTCTTCACTTCAAAGAACTCCCTACTTGACAAATCCCCTTGCCTTTTCTGACTAAATGGCCACGGACAAAAATAAATCTATTTAATTGTTCTGTCTCTAAGTAAATACTTTACCAGTAATTGCACCAGATGTTTCACTAAAATCACAGCTTGTATGTAAATCTCTGAATAACCTTCATGACAAAAAGTTGCTTAGCCTAATGGCAAGTTTAATTTGAAATTTCCAGCTCTGACCTTTATTCTGGATTTTGTCAGCGTTCCCATGCTTGTCCTTCCTTGCTGAAAACTGTTTAAATAAGCAGACCCCACACTTTGCCCAGATGAGGTTAATTTGGAGGCCAGAGCTCATGCTGAGGTTAATTAGTATTTACATTCCCTTCCAGGCAGAAAATATCTTGTGATCACAAGAAACACACAGACCCAGGAATAATATTAAAACAGCAAGAACTGGCTATCCACTTCAGTCCCGTACGGGTAATTAAAAGGTCAGCTGGTTTGTGTATTATCTTTAACTCCACTCCAATCAGTGTAAAAGAAACAGGCATAAAAAGCAGAAGCAGCCAATCCCAAACCTCACTTACACGAATATTCTGAGTAGTCATCCACACCTGACAAGCTCTTCACCTAAGTTTATATAACACAGGTATGAATTCTAGAAAACCCTCTGCTGTCAAGCAGCAGTATATTATATGATTGTTTTTTTTAAATTTCCTACCAGGAATTTATATCATTCTTTACATGGCCTGACCCCAGTCACTGCACATCCTTCTGAAAACTGTTTCCCCCTTTCTCTTCTCCATATGACTCACTAACAGAGAAGAAAAGATTTCTTCTGCCAGGTAGGACAGTTCAAGGAGTTTTACTCTTTGTTTGATGCTTCTTTGGTCTTTGTTTTAAAGGTATGTATATTTGGGAGGTGGCCGTTTTTCTGATGTTAAGATTGTAAAATTCTTTTATACAGCTTTGCTTTAAAAAAAAAAAGCGTAAAAGGAAAGTTATTGATTTATTGGTCAATCTATGTCCCTACACTCACCTATGGTCACAAGCTCTGGGTAGTGGCCAAAGAATGAAATTAGCTTCGTGAGCTGTCTTTTAGAGACAGGATGAGGAGCTTGGTCATTTTGGATGCTGCTGCTCCTCCACATTGACAGGAACCAGTTCAAACATCTGATTAGATTGCCTTCTAGACATCGCCTAGGGGACGTATTTCGGGCATGTCCTAACGGGAGGAGAACCCAGGGCAGACTCAGGAGTCACGGGCGAGATTATACTATTAGCTGGCCTGGGAAGGACTCGGTGCCCAGCTGGATCAGGGAAGTCTAAGTTTCTCCGCTTAGACTCCTGCCCCCATGACCCAAACCTGGGTAAGTGGCAGACAATGGATGGATGGATAATTCTATGTAGTCCAACAGGTATTTGATATGTTCATTAAAAAAAAAGTATTTTGAGCAGAACGTAGATTATTCTGAAAGATAAGTTTACATGCAGTCCATTTATAATCACATCATTACCACATGTTTAGCTATTACCTGGCAACTGTAAAGAAGCCTGCATATTCCACTGTCACACTTATAGTATAGCTTGCATCTTGCACAGATCATAACACTCATTCACATTGGGTCTGTCTGTTCATGCAGAACTATTGTTAAATGACAAAAACACAGATATACCTAATCCATGTTTTGCTTAATCATTTAATCCTTCATTAGCTGTACCTTACTACTGATTTTAAAGATACTGTACAGCATTTTCTGATGAGATGAAGGGGAGCACTGTGACCATCTACCAAATGTTTTCAGCAGATGGATTCTATCCTCCGTGCCTAAATGCCTTATATGAAGTCATGCATAAGTCAATGCATTTCTCTGGCTGCACACTCTTACTACAGTCTTTGTTCTTATGATCTCGGTGAAGACATGTCTTTTTCTGTGATGTAATCCTTTTATGGGACTGAAAGGTAGATAAAACATTACATATAACAGTTTTGGTATGGTAGTTGCACGGGATGTCTATGTTGGTTTTAAGAAAGAGTGGAAACAGAGGCAAGGTGCAAAGAGGGTGCAATGGCATCTGGATGAGAGCATAGAGCATATGCAGCACATGTGGTCTGGTATAATTTACAGTGTTGTCATGGAGGAGTGGGCTATAAGCAACTGTTTTGCCTAGCAACATTCACGGGAAGGTGGAAGGGGAAAATGAAGTGCTGGCAGGTGGGAAGAATATTTTAATACCATGAGACATCAACAGTTTATGTGTTCCATCAGTAGTTCCAGCCTTTTCTGAACCAAGAAGGCGAATGCCAAATAAAAACTCTCTGGTTTTATGAATTTAGGTGATTTACTGTCATTGCTACAGTATTCGTGAACTGAAATGCATGCTAAATTGCACATTAAACCACTTTTCAATTAGAATACAAACTACAGGTCACAAGTCTTGCTATAGTTATGCTACAGTGGCCTTAGACACATGGCATCACCTAATCAACTGTGTTGATTATTTCAGAACAAATAAACTACTACTAAATACTAACCAGTTTGAAAGGTACACTGTTCCAAAAAATAGTAATGTCAAAGTATCTTACTGTATATTTTACAGTTTTGTACTGTCTTTCTAGAATATCATTAATTTACATAAGTAGACGGTGATTTTACATGTCAAAGGTAAAATAACATAACATCACTGTAAATATAGTAAAACACAATTTACTTGTTTTTAAATATATTTTTTTGTACATATGCGTATTTAGATTGTAAAAATACATTCAGAAATGTATCATCATTTCACAAATATTTGTCTGTTATGTGAGAGAATAATCTGTTAAATTCAAATGTAATACTATGGAAAAATATATAAAATGATCGAAAATTAATGAGAATAATCAATAATTAAAGGAGTATTTGAATTATAATTGTGCTGAAAATGTCATGTCATCTAGGTTTGATTCAATAATTCAGAGGTAACACGTGAAAATATAATTAATAGGAATAAAAACTAAAAAAAAAAACATATAAAACATTGCACGCTGTGCTAATTATATATTTTAAAAAATAAATGTAGAGGTAGGACTTGCAATTAATATAAATCTCAAAGTATTCCCAACATTCCTGAACAGAAATAGGCCTCTGCACCTGGGGTGAGGGTGTGGCCATGAAAACAATGTGACATGCCATTGGATGTTGGGACACATGACGCTAAGCATCGGCCAATGACTGTGAACTAACAACCACAAGGTCGTGGGTATGGCTGCACTGTAGGAAAACATCCTATATGAAAGTATTTTACTGCATTTTACAGTTTTGTTCTGTTCTTCTAGAATATCATTAAAGTTACGTAAATAGACTGATTTCACATTTCAAATGTAAATTAACGTTAAATCACTGTAATGTAATAAACGTAATTTTCATGATTATTAAATGTATCTGTCTGTACATATGCATATTTAGATTGTTAAAATACATTCACAAATGTATCATGATTTCACAAATATCTGTCCGTTATTT
>NW_005187478.1:836693-844274 GCF_000239375.1 Pundamilia nyererei | reverse complement strand
TGAGGCAACTGTTGTTGTGATTTGGCGCTGTATAAATGAAACTGAATTGAATTGAATTGAACTATTTGTGCACAATGCTTAGCCTTTTTATTGTATTGAATTCCTAGCCACCAGCATATGACAAAGCCCGCTAAATAATGTACAGTGAAATATTAAAGGTACCCAATTAAAGAATTCTAACTAATGTTTTGCAAATATACGTAGATTTACTGGAAAATTGTCTTTGTTTTAAAATCTTTGTTGTAGACTGCTTTTAAACTAAGCTTTGAGTCTGCCTAAATAATGACTCTAAATCTAGCATAAGCCAGTGATTAATTTATTTTCCTTTTTCAGATAATCCATTAGGCTTGGCAGGTAATCCACCATTTGGCAATGCCAGGACCCCTTGGAAAAACAAGCTTCTTTGGCCAGATTTGAAAGGGATTCTTGTAAAGTGTGAGAACATCAGTTTCTGCCTGTGATTTGTCATCATGAAAATGAAGCACATCACACACTGGCTCTAGTATCTTGAGTAGTGATGACAACAGGGATACGGCATGTTTTGCTTCATGTTTTGTATTACTGGAAAGCTCCGTCTGAGACAGTAAATTTAATGTGGTTATGCCCAAAAATGTGCAGTTGTTTTTAGGATTTATTAGCCCATATCTCAGCACTAACGGAGTGCTGAGATATGGGCAAAACCAAATGAGATCCTTCTGATATTTACACTTTCGTAGCATGTGAAAGCACATTTGAGACGCACTGTTCAGATAGAATTTCACTGATACTTTACCAAAGACAAGTGTGTGTAATAGAATTACGCACAGTAGATTGGAGGAAAAAGAAAAGAGTTACTTCAAATGTCCAAGTTTAATTCAGAACTGCTTGGCTGCTTCTAAGCTTACCTCACAGGACTGGATGCAATGAATGTGTTGAGGGTCAGGGTACCACTTCATCATTCCTGTGCAGACTATGCTCTGGGAAACAAAGCACACAACAACATTAGTGAAGCAATGCAGCCACAGGAAATGGATCGCTGCAGTCTTTGCCATAGAAAATAATACTACACTTAGACACAAAAACATTTTTATAGCAATTTTTTTGAGTTTCAGTTGACCTCCAAAGGAGTGTCTGATACACATTTTGAATATGAAAACCACTTTGTTGTCTGTTGAGAAGTGCGACTTCTATGACTGAATTTGATGGATCTTGTGGAATGACTATGTAACGGTGATTTTTTTGAGACTACTACTATTCAGCGGCATTCCATCAGGGCAAGCAGGGCAGGCAATACTTGACTAGTAAAGCCCTAAATTGGACATAAATTTAACCGGACCCAAGTTAGAGTGTCTCTCTGCTTTTACCTCAAATACAACACTGTCACAATGCTACTGGCATCTTTGCACCATCCTTTACATTACTGCTATCTTGTAGCTGTAGGTGGTTACTGTCTCTTAAGCACACTTAACTCTGCTTCTCTGTGACTCTATTGAAATTTATAGCATAACTGGTTTATTTAATATCAGTATCCATGCCCCGTTAACAATGCCTCATAAACTACAAGACCTTTTTTCTTGTTGTTTGTGGATGTGCATTTTAGATAAGCCTATGTATTATCATGGAAAGCTAAGGGGTGACTAGCATGCTAGACAAACTGCTGCTGGCTCTGCTTTCACTGTTCTGAGATCAGTTACTCTTCACATTGTCGGGAGTAAAAGTAAGCATCAGCAAGTAAAAAAGCACCATGTGATTAATAATTTTATCAGTTTTCTCCGAAGCCAATGTGTAATGTAGAGAAGCACATTAGCAAAGAAAGCTTTCAAGATGGAGATCAGTGCCTGTCGTGCTCAGTTTAATAAAACTATCAAATTGAACTTGTGCAGAACCTCACCAGCACTGTCACGTTAATCCCATGGTTGACCAGCTGTTTCACTAATACACCACCTTTATTTTTCATTGATATTGTATCGGGCTTGGTAACATGACTGTTGTGTTATCAGCGTTATTATGTTGAGAACTGTCTCTCAGCTAAGACTCTTACACTGGAGCATAGAGCTTTACAGCATGTTCTGACATGAAGTCAGTCATCGTCTCTGCTTCCCTTTTCGTAAAAATGACCGCATGTCACTGCAACGATTAGATTATTATTGGATGCCGTCTAAAAAGTTGGGGTTAGATGAGAATTAATCCGTTTTAGAGTGACCAGTAGTTGGCTAAAGCATGATGAAAGGAATCCTACTCGTTAATATTATTTTAGTGTCTAGTGTGCAAAATTGTGCGTTTGACCTATGGATGACTTAAAGAAAGCACAAGAAAACAGCACAGTGTGTAAAACCTGGCCCCTGTGTGCTTACAATGAAATTCCATTCCTAATATTGTAGTCAGATTACAGTTACTGTCTTCGCAGGAAGTCAATTTTCCTTGCTTGCCTTGAACCGTATAAAAATGAATAAAACTACATCTTGCATTCATTCTGACTGGAAGCCATAGATATCCTATTGTTTTCACAGACATGTGCAGTACATTATGAATATTTGTTGTCTTTTTGAAGTATTTGTCATGCGAGAAAAATCATGTTTTTGTACAACTTAAGGAAATGCAAAAGTCAATATTTTGCGGTTAATTTTGGGTGAGGCTCTGGTCTTCTGCCTTTTTTTGACCCAAAGAATTTACAAGGTGGTTAGTAGACAGCAGACTGACTAACTAACAAATATGGACAGAGAAAGTGGATCCTCCCCTGTGACTTTCTGTGCACCCTGACCCAGTAACGGAGACCTGATTCCGAAGTACTTGAGATAACACAATCCCTCAAAATCACAAGGCAGTGTCAGAGATATGGCGTAAGAAACCAGACCTCAATCCAACTATTTGACCTTGGCAAGGGCGGAAAAACTGGCTGGTGGGCTGACTGACCACCCAAAAGTAAGACGAAACTGGAGCACTGTTTGCAACAGCATTAACGTAGAAGCGACTCCTAAGATTGAGTAACATGACCCGCCTTTGAAGCAAAACAACCCTGTAACTCAGACCCATGAGCTGACATTCCAAGTTTTTTTTTTTCATGGCGACTTGTATACACTGTGTATACACTATGAGAAATGTGTGTAATTCCTAAAAGGCTTGACGTCAACTGGAACCTTTACTCTCACTATCTGCCTGCGATTTCCAGTAATCCAACCAGTCCTGAATGATAACGGACACAGTCGCATACACATGTAGTGAATTTTGCTGGGTGATTAGCTGATGCAGCTGGGAATAAAAATGTTTTCTAAAAAACTCCTAAAGATACTATCTTGCCAGTGATTCAATCAGATACCTGATATGAAACACATTAGCTCATTCTATGATGAATTTGGAAAATGTCAGCTGCAGTTTGACAGAGATGAATTTTTAGACACTCTCAGTTACTTACAGACCACTTGAAATGGTTTCTTTTGAAAATTAAACTGATATTTCTGTGTTTTCTTTACTAACTAAACACACTGCAACATATTACTTTTGAGCATATGTTGTGGTCTCAATTTAGGACTTTAAATGAACACTTAAAGCCACCAAAAAGATCTCAAATCTAAAATTTCATGACTGAGGAGTTGAAACCTGAATGTAGAAAAAAAAAGGGTAATTCCTCTTCAACTATTACTATTTAAAAATGCAAAAATGTGTACAAATGTATTGCTTATGATAGCTGCATAGCTTTTTAGCTACTGTTACTCTGTGTGGGGCCTCGTTGTAGCTGTGTGGGTTCTCTCTGGGTACTAGTTTCCACCCAAAATCCAAAGGCATTCATTCACTCAGTGTTTGCTCTGGACTGACGATCTCCAGCGTGTACCACATTTGTTGTAAAATGACAGCTTGGATACTCACGCTGAACTGGACAAGTGGTTAAAAGAATGGTTGGATGAATAAACTCATATATATCCGCTTATAAATCACAGAACATGTATTTCTTTTTAATACTTTTAAGATTAGGCTTAAAACTTTCCTTTTGGCTAAAGTTGGGCTGGATCAGGTGACCCTGAATCCTCCCTTAGTTATGCTGGTGTAGGCTGTAGGATTCCCATGATGCATTGAGTGTTTCTTCTTCAGTCACCTTTCTCACTCACTATGTATTAACAGACCTCTCTGCACTGAATCATACTTGTTATTAACCTCTGTCTCTCTTCCACAGCATGTCTTTATCCTGTCTTCCTCTCTCACCCCAACCAATCGCAGCAGATGGCCCCGCCCCTCCCTGAGCCTGGTTCTGCTGGAGGTTTCTTCCTGTTAAAAGGGAGTTTTTCCTTCCCACTGTCATCAAAGTGCTTGTTCATAGGGGGTCATGTGATTGTTGGGTTTTTCTCTGTATGTATTACTGTAAGGTCTACCTTACAATATAAAGCACCTTGAGGCGACTACTGTTGTGATTTGGCGCTGTGTAAATAAAACAGAATTGAACTGAATAGTTGTTTAAGAATATCATTTTCTCAACATACCCATCAGTCTCCTCCACTGATGGGTATGTTTTGCCCAGAGGTACTATTCAAATATTTCCTCTGAGTTATCAATTCTGTCACTAGTTAGCTAACATAAACGAATATAAGTCTATTAGCCGTAACTAACCAACCACACGATTTAAATTTCCCTACTGACAAAAGATGGTGTTAAACATGTTTTAAAAATGTCCAACTTTCAGCACTAACTTCTTAAATCGATAATATCAGTTATATCAGTTAGTTTTTGAGAGCAGGGCTCAATGGTGTATATCAGCCTTTATGTGTTTAGCATCCTGGCGTTCTTTGATTTCATGTTTTCTTTTGTTTTTTTGTTTTTGTATGTGCATTAACACTTACTTACTTAAAAGTTCAAAATAAAGATTTGATTGATTGATTGATGATGATAGGGAAGACTATTGTCAAAAAAGCCGATCAAACATTTGGGTTGCAAGAGTGTGATTTCAAGTACTTAGGTAGCAAAAGACTCTCTGAGGAATCAGAGATATAATATTATCTCTGGACAAGTGAGAAAGAGAAGACATGCGACTTCTGATGCAAAATGTATGGCAGCAAGTGCTCAGCATTTTATTTTCCTTGGCTTCAAACCATGAACAATCTTAGTTTTGTGCTTATCATTAAAGGTGGATCAGTCTGGAGCAGTAGCTCAGTTTACTTCATGCTTTTGTTAAGAGCACCAGATGTTTGGACACATTATTCATCCTGATGGGTGTTTTTGTGTAAAAATCTCTGCACTGTTTGTCAACGTATCAGCTTTCACGCTGCTCTGGACTAGTCGCTTGGCAGCAAGTGAGCAAAACAACAGCAGTTTTGTAACACCTACCGTGCGCTTCCAAATGGTAGCAAAAACCACAATGTCTTTCTCAGTTGTGGTTATTTTTTACCAATCACAACATGTTATTTTTCACCACATCCAAGCTCATCACTTATCATAAAAACCTAACAGCTGCACCCAGTTATGCAAGTTGCAATCACAGTTCAACATTAATCAATGAACCTTGAAAGTATGAATATTATATATGCATCAAGCGTGAGTCAGGTAAACTGTATCTCAAACCAGCATTTAAGAAACAATAGCTACACTGTAAAAACTACTGTTGTGACATTGAGACGGCAAGAGGGGTGTCACATTTACAAAGGACCTCCTGGCCTACACTGGGTGGTTATTGGCTGGCTGAGGGAGGGGTTGTCAGCTGATCCAGCTCACCTTGGCCTTCCAGGCTATAAAAGCTGGTTCAGAAGAACTACTAACTTCCACTTTACCTGGCATCAACCTTCCAGTAACAACAAATTTTCTTATTTGAGTAAACTTCTTGTGTGGACTCCCTCTTTGTCACATACCTTGAGCCAGTTTGTGACATCGTGCCAAAGTTTCTACTTTTTCTTGAGAAAATAAACACAATGTCTGAAATATGATGGAAAGGAACTATTTTAACCCAACATTGTGCATGTTACCATATATTGTTTTGCTGATCTTGGAAAAACCAAAAAAATCTAGTCACACTAGTCAAGTTATGTAATCTGGGACGTCACTTGGGATCGAGTGGTTCTCCAAGAGGCAGTAGGTAAATCTACCATCCTAGAAATCTATGGTTTGGATCTGGGTTGCTTTGATTTGGAAAATGATGACATGCAAAGTAAAGTACAAACAACTTTTTTCAATTCAGCATTTCGTCATTCATCACAACATTTCAGCACGTAGAGGACAAGACCAGAAGATCTCCTGTTTAAGGATGTGGCCACTCCATGTTTGGGTATGTGTTGAACTTTAATTAAAAAACATTCCCCCAGTATACGATACTCTACTCCAAAGGTATCTCACCTGAACTTTTTTGGGAACCATCCAGTGTTTCAAAGACTTGACTGTAGTACCATTGGGCAGAACCACCGGGTCATGTAGGTCCAAGTCTACAGCCATAATGCATATTGGGTAGCATTCAGCACCTAAAAAAAAGTTAAAATGAGAAACACAATAATGTAGAAGTCTAAGAATTATTATAAAGTAGAAAAAATGTAGTGTCCATCCAGATAAGCCAAAAAGGATATATATGGTTTCATTTAGTTTCACAGAAAGAATGAAAATCTAAAGGTCACACTCACCAACAGCCATCCCATGGTCACAGCTGTACTCCACAGAGTTGAGATCTGGAGGAGCAGAACAAGATCCCTGGAGATTGGGACACATGACAAATTCTGCTGTCCATTCTCCATCCTTAGTGCAGCGCATTTCAACCTGGAAACATATACAGGCATTAAAATCCACAATGGAAAGTCTACACTTGTCCCAGTTTGGGCATTTTTGCATGTATACACATGAATCTCACTATAGCAACAAAATACTTGGTGGAAATACAGGTTCATGGCTGTTTGTAGGAATTTGTAGAAGAAACAAAACTGTATGTGAAATCTGAATTTCAGTTATTCCACAGAGCTGAATCCTAGGAGCGATGTCACATGTAAGCGAAAATGATGTGAGTTTCACCAATCCAAATCAGGATGTTGTAGTGATCTAGTGGGCGATTGTGGCTCAAGAGTTGGCAGTTCGTCTTGTATTCGGTATGTTGCTGGTTCGAGCCCCAGCTCAGACAGTCTCGGTTGTTGTGTCCTTGGGCAAGACACTTCACCCGCTGCCTACTGGTGGCGGTCAGAGGTCCCGGTGGCACCAGTGTCCGGCAGCCTCGCCTCTGTCAGTGCGCCCTAGGGTGGCTGTGGCTACAATGTAGCTGCCATCACCAGTGTGTGAATGGGTGGATGACTGAACGTGTAAAGTGCTTTGGGGTCCTTAGGGACTAAGTAAAGCGCTATACAAGTACAGGCCATTTATCATAAAACAGCGGTCCCCAACCTTTTTTGCGCCACAGACCGGTTCATGTCCGACACCCTTTCAGGTGTCTCGGATAAATACAACAAAATAAAAGCAGTACCACTCCCCCCCAAAAAAGCAGATTTATTCATAACACACGGCAAAAGACACAGGGAAACAACCAATGATAAAAACCCTGAAAACCATGAATCTCACACCCAGGCCTCAACTCTCGCAGCCCGATACCAAATGACTCTGTCCCCTTCTGGCTGCCTCTGCCTCAATTTTATCCCACAACTTAGACATTCA
>NW_005187478.1:818109-834947 GCF_000239375.1 Pundamilia nyererei | reverse complement strand
AAAAAAAAAAAAAAAGATAAGAGTCAGTATTAAAATTTAATTTGCTGATTTATTTTGTAATTCACTTTGTGACCATTTTGACTCATTTAATACGTAATGCTTATTTATTGCCTTTAAACTATTGTTAATAAATTGTTAATTGACGGTCAGTATTGTTAATTAATGCTGATCAGGTTTTTCCAAGTTAATATGTGAACTCTGTAAACCTTCTGTATCATTTGTGTTATATGGAAGTAGCAGAGGTCAATATTGCAAAAAACGTGAACCAACAGTATTATTAGATTTTAATATTAATGTTGGGGCAGTATCCGTTTTTCTCTGCAAGATATGAGTCTTCTTGTCTGTTGTGTTTTATATTTGTCATTTGCTGTCTTTCTCATTGTTTATGCCCGTGTAGATTACATGCACTTAATCCCGTCTTTTCTCTTAGTCATCACCGAAGTGGATCTTTTTTAATCTCCTGTGTGAATCTGCACCTTCCTATATGAAAAACTTTAATTGCTTTTTAGAATAATTATTTTGTGTTAAGTGTGTTTTCTATTTAAAAAAGCATTGTTTGTTCAGAGCATTCAGAGTTGGTTTGACCATGAAGCTGTCCACAGTCTGGACTCCTGCTGGCAGGACACATTTTTAAACATGTACAATGACAGCCATTGTTGAGGTTTTGTCACACTTCACTTACCCTGCATAAGAGCTCCTGGGTGACCCCAAAATTATTCCTCTAGAAGTCTGGGGCAATACTAATGCATTAGCCATGAACACTGTCACAGTTACTGTACCATGTTAGGAGTCAGGCATTGTGTGATTTGTGAAACTGACTTGTACAGCATGACTTGGAGTAGAGGTGTTAGACCACTTTTTTCTTCGGCTTTTTGACAAAACATTTAACAACATGCAGCTTAGCGAACTCAACTGACACTCAGAATCACTCTCCTTGTGATCGATCTAAAAGCGTTTTGATAGTCATGACTGTGTACAAGCACTTTGAGGTGTTAAATAAATTAACAGCTGTTGAAACCTTACATTTTTTGTTGTGTCCGAGCACTGAAGGGTGCAAACGGTGTCATAGTACAGGCCATTGGTGCAGGTGTACATGCCCTGGAATAGATCAGGTGGGGCCGGGCACGATATCGGCTCGCAGCCAGTTTCCTCCCACTGCCCTCCTTCCTGACACTCTATCTTGAAGTGCTTCCTAGAGACAACAGGTAATACACACATCTCTCAATGACCCGAATTATCACAAGACCTCATCCAGTTGAACACACACTGCTGTTTTGCGTGAAGCTATAAGGAAGGTTTACAAATAAGACATTGACCAGACAACTGAACACATTACATGGAAAAATGTTGGGATGTACTGAAGCACGTGTTGTAAGAAACGCTGAACACACAACAGTGTAAACAATATTTCCTGTGTGCTGCATGTTGGGTGTAAATGCAACAGTGTGTGTTATAATATTTATGTGGGTACATCTGTCAAAGCTAAAAGTAAAAAGCCTGTTTAAAGCTCTTTAATAGCGGCTGCCTTTTACTTTCACATGCTGAACTAATAAAACATCAGGGGTTATTAAAATGTTCACTCATGTCGGAGGAAGCATAACTCATAAAGACACCCAGCTGCAAATGGAACTTCCAAATAAAAAGTTGTTCATTGGATTGCAAAGAAATTTGGGGTAAAATCCATCCATTCATCTACCCATCCATCCATTTTCTTGTACTGATCCAATCTAAATGTCATAGAGCGAGAGGCTGGGCACATCCTGGACAGGCTAACGGATCCCACTCAGATTCATATCTGTGGTAAATTTAGAATCACTAGCAAGCTTTCTATGATATCAAATAGCCTTTCTGTTTGGTATTTATTAATCTGCTTTCAAATACAAGACCATCCTGACCCCCCAACGCCGTCTGAAATGTGTGAAGAAAGCCGACTCCTGAAGGAGGACATAAACTTACGCCACAGGCTGCATCTCCTGTTAGGAGACCCTCATTTCATTATAAACATGGGATCTGTTTTCAGTAATGAGCAGTTACTTGGGGAATACAACTGGCAAAGGAATGACGAGGCCCAGTTAGCAGCAGTACATATTTTATTGGACCCTAGTGTAAGTTTGCTCCCAAACTGAATATAGGTATGTGGATGATGGGCCAAAGAATACCTCTTAAAAGCTGTATACTCATTGATAGTTAAAACTTTCCCCTTTGGGTTCTGGGTGTTCATGGGATGCATTGTTACAACAGTGATTAAGAAAAAAAATCTAAAGCAAAGATTCTAATTTTATGAACTAGTGCGTAATGGGAATCTTGTAAAGTAAAGGAAAAGAGAGAATTTCCTCCATTACGCATGGAGGCATGTGTAATTAAACACTGTATTTAATTTGGTTTGTCTATGCTGACTAGTGTCCCATTTGGATATAACAAGTAAACGCCTGAAATAAAAAGTTTTCCCATTGATAATTTAAGGAATCATTCAGAAGACGAAACGCCTGGAATTAGAATAAGAAGACATTTTTTTGTGCGTGTTTCAAGCTTTATGCTGCAATTAATACTTAAATAGTGAATGAACTTTGACTAATGCTACTCTGTTGACTGTACTGCCAGCATTTCTGCCCAACTTACCGCCGTATCTTCTTTTTGAGGCTCCCTAACACATAGAAGCCTGGGTTGCATTTGTAACGACAGACAGAGCCAACATCGTGCCCTGAAGCTAGACAGTCTGCTGTTAGCAGCTTGGCATCGGATATGCTTGGCACCTCTGGACATTCTATCTTGCAGTAGGCCTCCGGCAAAGACCACAGCCCGTCCTCCAAACACACCAATCTGTCACTGTCACCTAGGGAGGAGAGAGGGAGAGGAAGGCAGAGGGGAGGTGAAGGATTTTAAGATCTCCAGAGAATTTTAAAGTAGAGCCAAACAGCTAGGTTAGTTGTGTACTTAGCTTTGTTATGTTCACGTTTATTTGACTGCATGAATATAGCAGAACTTCTTATTTTAATTGAATGATAATAATGTTTAATGAAAATTAAGAAAAACCTTAAGGTTCAGAGATCACTGGTATTCTCGCTCTAATATTGTAGGCCTTTACACTATAATAAAAGCAGTTCCAAATGACTGTTGTATTGAATTTGTGCTCAATGTGTAGTTTGTGGCTCAGCTGCAGGAGAGGGGTGGGGCAGTGGCCCATCGGCCGGCAGCGGAATGGGCGCTGTTGCCACTGCTGTTGTGGGAGGCTCAAGCTTGCCACTGGCGTCTAGATGTAGCTTCGAAGATGTGCGTGGAGCCATCCTGGACCTACTTGTCTTCTCACTGGCAGCAATTTTGCGGCAGTGGAATGGGGGTGAAAGATCAGACCTTTGCGTTTGCTCCGCGGCTCCATGATGCAGCGGTCCGATGGCTTCAGCCGGGACCGTCACCAGAGGAGGCACAGTAGCTGGATGCGGTGGTCCAGGAGCAGTTTGTTGAGGGGTTTCCAGGGGAGACAGCACAGTGTGTCAGTTGCCATCGGCCCGCAAGCCTGCATGCAGCGGTCACACTAGCTGAAGACCACGTGGCAGCACGGCCAGAGGAGGCAGTGCAACCAGCAGTGGAGAGTCGCCTGGTTCCGGCCCCGAGGAGGTTCCCCACCTCTGCTATAGCTTTGGAAGCTGCGGGGCAGTCATCTTCCCGTCTGCGGCCATGGGACGCTAACTCTGTCTCTCTTGCAGGTCTCTCCACATGTCCTGGCAGCTGTAGACGCTGCGCCCCACCCACCAGAAACCACAAGAACGCCGGGCCAGGAGTGCTGGAAGTGCAGGCAACCAGGATACATCAGCTGAGAGTACCCACGGATGGAGGTGGATCAGGTGTTCTATGTCACTGGCCCTCAAACACCCTCGATCTGACGCATCCCTTAATTCTCTGGACAGATTGGGCGGGGTTTAATAATCGGTTGGGGTAGTGTGTGGGGATGCGTTCACGACCTATGACGGCATGTTGTGTCTGTGTTACACTCAGATGTGGCGCTATTCAACGCTGACTTTCTGCCAGCTCCTGCCAGATTTCCCACTAGAGCAGTCTCATGATGACACCTTATGCTCAGCATTCGACGAAGTGATAGGAACTGGTGGTCACATGGTGCACCATGACGCAGCACTAACCTGCTCACATTTTGTATCTTTTAAAGATAGGCTGTATCGAGTGAGTCGTGACACTTGCACAGAAAAGGAACACGCCCAGTTGTTGGTGCCAAAAAGCTGCTGGAAAAATGATTTTCCAAACAGCTCACTATTATCCTATGATGGAGCATATGGGGTATGATAAAACTCTGGAGCAAATAATGGCCCGATGTTATTGGCCAGGCATCTAGGCGGATGTGCGCCAATGGTGTGTGTTCTGCCCGGAATGTCAGCTGGTGAACCACCCGGCCATTCAAAAAGACTATGAAGTGGTACAGTCAGACAGGTGAGGAGCCACACAGATATATCACCTCAGCCTCCTAAAAGCACGGAGAGAGGCTGAAACCACTTCTCTGGTGAGCTTGGTGAAGGAAAGAGATGAGTTGGGGTCGGAGGTGCCAAATTCCACCATACCATCCTTCCTCCGTGGTGATAACTATCTCACACAGGCTGAAAGAACGGATATTGCTACATTGCAATAATGTTTTGCAGATATCCCCCCCCCCCTGCCCGGTCACACTCATAGAGCACCATTTTGAAACACGCCCTGGTGTGACGATGCGTTCAGAGCCCTACAGGTTATCTGAACATAAAAGACAAATTGTTCAGAACGAACTGGCTGAAATACTAAAGCTGGAAATAACAGAAGAGACACACAGTGCATGGTGTAGCCCCATTGTGTCCCATAGTGACAAAAGATGGGTCAGTATATTCCTGTGTCGACTACCGCAAAGTGAATGAGGTGTCGCAGTATGATGCCTACCCAATTCCCCAGGTCAGAGAGCTACCTGGACTGGTTTGGCACTGCTGGCTTTTTCACGAAGCTGGATTTAACCAAGGGCTACTGGCAAATTCCCTTGTCTCTAGAGTCCAAGGAAAAAATGGCTTTCTCTACTCTGTATGGTTTGCACCAATTTCCCAACTTCCAATCGGCTTGTTTGGAACCCAACCACTTTCCAGCAGCTCATGGACCGGGTGCTATGTTCACACACTGCGTACGCTGCCTCCGGTCATCCTGGGCATGTACAGCGGGTGGCTGCAGTCCTGGAGTCCCTGAGGCAAGCGTGACTCACCGCCAATTCAAGGAAATGTGTGGTTGAACAGAGGGAGGTACAATACCTGGGGTACCGCTTCGGACGCAGGCAGGTGCGCTGTTAGATGGATAAAACAGCAGCCATTGCATTACGCCCACATCCCAAGATCAGAAAAATGGTGTTTAAATTATGCAGCAGGCTTTCCCATTTTGCTGAAATGTCATTACAGGAACTGAAAATGGTACTCAGTAGTTTTTGTGGCTTCATGTGCTTTTATACATGCGCATCTCCTCCCAGATCTGTATCAGGGCATCACTGATCTCACAGACAGTCTGAGGTACAACCTGGACCAAAACATAATGTCCCAGAGGTGTTCTATTGGATTTACTCAGCCTAGCATGGGGGCCAGTCACTGTTATCAATTCTTTCATCCTCCACAAGCTGCCGGCATGCTTACCAAATTAGGCCAGGACTCACTACCAGTGGGTCCAAGGCTTTCATCCTGATAACTAATGGCAGGTGCTGTTGTCTATCCTGTAGAGGTCTGTGCATCCCTCCATGGATATGTCTCCTCAGACTATCAGTGGCACGGTGGATGTGCCAATTCCGGTATATTACAGCAAATTAAAAGTTGGGCTCCACAGAGCCCAGCAGTGTCCTGTTTGGAGGTCAGTTTGTATGACACTGGCAGTGTTCCTCCTTGCACAAAGGAGCAGATACCAGCCCTGCTGATGGGATAAAGACCTTCTACAGCCCTGTCCAGCTCTCCTGCCTCCTCCGCCATGCTCTTGAGACTGTGCTGGAAGAAACAGTAAGTCTTGATGTGCCATCCTGTAGGAGTTGGACCGACTGTGCAACCTCTGTAGCATCCAGATATCGCATCATGCCAGCAGCAGTGACACTGACCCATGCCAAATGCAAAACTAGCGAAAACTCAGTCAGAAAAGATGAGGAGGAAAAAAATGTCAGCCAGCCTCCACTTGTAAAAACATTTGTGTTTTTGAGGTTGTCTCATTGTTGCCCATCTAGTGCACCTGTGGTTAACTATATCAACGCCAAAGCAGCTGAAACCGATTAACAACCCCCTCTGACACTTGAACTGATATCCCAGAAGTCTTAATGACTTAAGGTTATACAATGATTAAACCGTGTTCTTTATTTATTTCTTTATTTATTTTGACCAGTGTATATACTTAAGTCTTTTTCTCTATGGCATTCAGAACTATATATACTGTACATCTCTATATATACACATCTACATATATATATATAACATATATAAACATCTTAAACACCTGCAATGCTGGAACTGTGCTGCACAGCCATAAAAGTAGAATATAATATGCAATAAAACACAGGGGGGGAAAAACAAGTATGTAAAAGTTTCATAGCTCTGTCTTGTACAGTTATGAGCAGATTGAAACTTCACTGTTGCCCATAGCTAATATTTTTCAAGGCTGAATGGCCCCACGTGAAGCATGAGTATTGTTATGTGTGGAGAATGGTAACACTCTAAACCTTTCACAACTTTTATTAGGTCCGTAATGAATCTTTAACATGAAATCTCATTTTTCACGTTTTGGAATAATGAAAAATGCATTACCGCTGTACTGGTGCACCCTGAATATATTTTTGTGAACTTCATAGTGTGCTTTCAGTGCTGAGTAATACACGATGGACTTCAAACATACTCCACAGAACCAAAAGCCACAAACAGAATTATTTCAGCACAATCTGTATTTAGATCAGGAATCCATGGGTCTTACTGCTGACTCTACTACAACATTTCACTGTGGCTTTCCAACCGCCAACACAAGTGTGGACATCACGTTCATTCCATTTAATCACTTCAAGAAGCGGCTGCTGCATTGCATAACCTTACTAAATAACCTCTACTGGTTATTCTATGCTTGTGTCCTAATTGTGGGTGCCACAGGCAATATTTGTTCTCTATGGTCTTGATGCACGTGAGCTTTATAAAAACACTGTGGGCATCTAAGTACGAGAAAGTTGTGTGGTGTCTATGTGTGCGTGCAAAGGGGACAGGAACATGCCATATAGATGTTTCTCTCAGAGTTCATCCTGAATTTCAATAACAATTCTGTCAAGAACACTTTAGTCAAAATAGGACCCTTATTCCATCTGCAGTTTATATTTGGCAGCATGGTTCTATTCTGAAACCTCCTCATGTGCATGGAAAGTTAATAGGAAGTGAGAGAAGCAGCATTCACACAACAAAACAGGTATGACAATGGACACAACACTTAAGTCAGAAAACTCTGGGCTTGACGTGGGCTGCAAAGCAAACTGCAGATAAGCCAGTAGATGAAATGTGATTTGACAATAGGACAGACAGAAGGGTATCTGCTAGGAGAGCTGGCTGAACTTGAACTTTGGTCTGCCCGAGCTAGCAATGTTTCATGAAACCACCTAATATTTAATTGGCCGTAAAGCTTCATGGAACATCAGCGGGAAGAGCAATCCTAACTGAAAGTTTGTAAATAACATTCCAAAGTGATTTCAGTCAACCCTGCAGATACGATGCTCCTTTCTGAGCTGCTCTTCTGAACAAATGTGCTTTAAATAAACAGCTATATCTGACTGTCAGGAGCTAAAACCACTTCATCTTCTGGAGTTTAGTTGGTGAAAGCATTTTGCTGTGATCAGTAGACTGTTGTAACTCCAGCAGCTCAGTCATAAAGCGGTTTAAAAGATTATTAGCAAAAGTCATCAAAATAATAGAAATTACAGAAACAAACTTAAAACTTTCCTTTTTGATGAAGCTTTTAGCTACAGCTTCCTCATAAGGTTTCATCGATGTTTGATTATTGGTTGGTATTTTTGAAGAGTCTTTACCTTACAACAGGGGTGGGCAACTCCAGGCCTTGAGGGCCGGTGTCCTGCAGGTTTTAGGCTCCGTTCACACTGCAGGCGAAAGCGCATCAAATCCGATTTTTTTTACCCTATGCGACCCATATCTGATCATGGTGTGACAGTGTGAACGGCACAAATCCGATATTTTCAAATCCGATCTGGGTCACTCTCGTATGTGGTGCTGAATCCGATACATATTTGATGTTTTAGAAAGCGACTGCTGTTTGATGGTCATGTCGCATTAAATCCGTCTTTTACGTCACTGACACAAGACAGACGCCAATTATCAGCGCCAGAGAAGACATCGCGAATGCTTCCAGCGTAGATGTCAGTGAAACTATCGGGAAGGCAACGTTGGAGAAACGTGAACATTTTATTTACTGTATAATCTGCAGATTCTGACAGAAATCTCCTTGATCCATCACAGCTGATTTAAATGGCGAAATGACCTCCTCAACATGTCTTGAAGTTCTCCAGAGGCCTGGGAATGAATCATGTGATTCAGGTGTGTTGACCCAGGGTGAGATCTAAAACCTGCAGGACACCAGCCCTCGAGGCCTGGAGTTGCCCACCCCTGCCTTACAATATAAAAATGAATGAATTCAATTGAATTTGTTATCTACAAGAATTGCCCAAAGACAACAGACTAGGTACCTAATTTTCCCAGACAGTAATATGAATAAATAGGGAAAAAAGTTGCTCAATCACAAAATGTTTTCCACATTAAAAATGTCTCATTATGAACTCATTACTCTTTTGCGTCTTACTGGGAACAGCAACCAGTAATACATTTGAGACTGTCACTTCTAGTTTTATTTCTTATAATGCTGCCAAGAAATGAAGCTTCAGCTACGGATAGTTTACATAGTTTACAGCCAAATACTTAGTCGAGCCACATTTTTGAGGCAGGAAAGTATGGCGCCCCAGAAGTGACGTCACATATTACGTGATTCGTTTAGGGTTCATTATTCAATTTCAAATGCACAACCAACTTCAGCAGAATCCAACTGTTGGGTGCGAGCACAGATGCAGCTGCTCGGCCTGCCTGTGACAGTGGCAACTATGGTTACTCTTCGCTTGTTGCTGTGGATCCGTCTATGCTGCAGTAAATATTTCTACTACTATTATTCATTTCTAATCTGCGTCTTTCATACACAGCCACTATATTAAAACCCCATTGCCACCCTATGGAGTGGCTCATCTACCGATCAGAAGGACGGTGGTTCGATCCCCATCTGCTCCGGTCTGCATGCCAAATATCCTTGGGCAAGATGCTAACCCCAGGCTGCTCTCTGATACATTCATTGGAGTGTGAATGTTACATAGAAAGCAATTAAAAAAGCACAGGAAAAAAGTGCTTGTGTGAATGGGTGAATGAGGCATGCTGTATAAAGCGTTTTAATGATCCAGGATAGGAGAAAAGCACTGAAAGAATCAGTCCATTTACCATTTATACACCACATGGGATCAGAAACAGTCGCTTCAATGCAAAATTCAGTTATGAAAAGGAAAGACCTCAGTCAAACTGAACCACTGTTAATTTCACCTCTGTTTGCCCTGTTATGAAGTCCTAGGATCAGAGGTAATAATGACAGTTTTGCAAGGTACTGCAAAACTGACAGCTTGTGAGGTAATGCAACATTAGTGTGCAGGATAGTTAAAGTATGAAATGTAAAGCCATGAGCTACCTTGTAAAATGGCTGGTGATCCACAGGTGAAGGAGCACTGTTTGCCAAACGTGGTTCCCCAAGGACAACTGAATATGGCGTGGTAGACATGAGACTGATCGGGAAAGCCACAGTCTACGGGCTGACAGCTAACGACACGATCCCATGAACCATGGAAACACTCCAGTTCTGCCTTTCTCTGAAATTAAAACAGGAAGGTGAAAAAAGACAAGACAATAAACCTGTGAAGCAGGTGATGAGAGTATTTTACTATTGTAGAATAATGGATGTATTATTTTCTACATTTTCCATGCAGAGTAAAATACCATCAACAATCTTCTACTTTTTGGACAGCACGTTGTGTAAGTGGTCCTTACATACTGTTGCAGAGATAGATGCTCATATTAAACATGGCCAAAGTCCCATCTGATGAGGTTAGCGGGGGTGTCTCTGTATGACCTCACTGAGAGTGAATATCCATAACATGTCCATCTCAGGCCTCTCATTTCTCGAGATGTGACCAGAGCAGCCCCACCCACCTGACGTACAAACCTTTTGTTTTCGAGGGACAGCCAATCATAAATCAGGGCTGTCAAAACCATTTTACATTGTGGGCACACTTTGATCTTAAGTGATCTTTCTCTCTGTCAGTGAAAAACTGAGATATCTTAATATAAGAAATAAACAAACAATTTCAACAGCAAATTGTAAGAAATAAATGTGTAACATTTTCAAAACAGTTTTTGTAACCAGTTTCCCAGATTATTATGTAATTATGAAACAGAAAATGTCATTTTTTTTGTGAACCAATTGTAAAAAACAAAACATGCATTTCTATAGTCAACAGTGAAAAAACATGAACATTTGTCTTATTTAATTGTTTATCTATTATTTAACTACTTTGATATAGTATGTAGGGAGGTCTGTATCAGCAGGAAAAGCTATAAAACATATTAAATGTATTAAACTGATTCAAATATATTTAAGTCCAAACATTTATTGCCTCCTTCACATCAAAAGCCCTCCAGTGGGTCAGATTGGAGCATTTGTTGGGCCAATTCTGTCATAAATGGATGGGCTTGTTTCAGATCCAGTTCCCAGTGTAGGATAAATGTAGAGCAAAAAGGGTTTTTTTAATGATAAGATCAAGATGATAAGTTAACATTCAACATTTGGTGATAAAGCAACACAATATCCAGTTTACCTGGTGGGGTGGGATCCATCTGCCATTGAGAACTGTAATACTGAAACCTCTGTGGCACTGAACAGTGCAGCGATAGGCCTCGCCTCCTCCTGTACACCTACAGAGACACACTGATATATAGATAGTTCTTTTGCTTGTTGTTTCAGCTCTCTAATTGTTCAGTTTCATTCCAAATGACCTACCTGACAGAGGCGTGTTCGATATGAGGAGAACTACAGCTGTCAACCTGACATGGCTGCCTCAGACAGCTATTGCAGGGGTGGAGGGAGGAAAGGAGAAAAGTAGATGGATAAGAGGCAGGGAGACATGCAGGAGAAACAAAAAGCTGTCCCAACGTCCTCTGATCAATACTTGTATCCCAGATGGTAACTTTTGGAAGGTCGAATTTTGGCTATTTGTCTGTAGCGTGTGTGCACGTTTGGATGTGTGTGTGTGTGTGTGTTAAGTAGATAGTTGTGGGAGAGCCCACCCTCTGATGCGCACCCGGTCAGGGCGAAGGTGCTGAAGTGGCAGGAGGTCCTCAGAGCTACCCCTCCCACTGCCACAGTGGGGGAGGAAAGGAGGAGGATAACAGAGGACGTGAGGAAGAATGGCTGAGACAGGTCGTGGGTCACGTTCACCACCAGTGGGTTTCGATGGCATGAGAGGTCATGCGTGCCTGAAGAAATGGAAAGGTTTCAAAGATACAGACCTTAGTTTTTGCTGAATTGTCTGTTGCGTTCTAACTGTGTTTGAAAGATTACAAATGAAGTACCTAACGTGTGGTTCCTGTCAGCGGTGTCAGAGAGGAGAATGGTGACTGTCCGTCGACACTGCTCCCTAGACCATGATCCATCTGACGCCAGGTACACCATCACAGACGCTGCCACTCCAGGATGGGCAAAACCCACCTGTTGCATTGATAATATCAGGTAATATCAGGTAAAAGGCCCAAAGAAAGAAAAACAACATACTATGAACAGAATGTAGTTTTAGGGAGACACGATCTCTGAGCCACTGACCTCGTTTACAAATATGTGACAACATTCTTGTCCAGCATGTAAAATCACTGCATGTGCACACCAGCCGGCTTTGTTCTTACTACGGTGTAAAAGTTAGCAAATCAGACTCATTCTAAATCATACCTGCAATGTGCATACTGCATACTATTAACTTTGTCAAGACAGCCAGCTCTTCTAAATGTCTTCTTTAATTATAAACAAAATCACGTAAGAAAATATTGATAGATCACAGATTTATCACCTGTTGACTGCACCTGTTTTACTTTCCCCCAGCTGTGTATACTTTCCCTAATTAGACCTGTTTGTTTTCATCTGCCTGTCTATGAGTCTGTGTTTGTGTTCCTTTTGCCTGCAACTGCAAAGTGTGGCTGTGGCTCAAGGAGCTCGAGCAAGGTATCTGCTAATCAGCATGTTAGTGTTTTTATCTATGGCTGCTCCAATCTTTGTGCCAAAGTGACCTTGGGCAACATTCTGAACACTGAGTCCTTTGCATGTTCATCAGAGTGCAAATGTTACATAGAAAGCAAAAGAAAAGTGTGCTTGAGACATACTGAATAACATGCTATATACGAACAAACCCACAACCATTTCTCAACCCTTGACACTTGGAGCATCTCTAAGCTGTGGTCTACTTTTTTCTCTGCCTGATCAAGCTCGGATCTAAACTGGTTTTTGTTGCACACTTTCTGTAATGCTTTTACAGCCACCTGTAAAGAATGCAGAATCTGGGTGTTTCATACTTAAGCAATAGATTCTGGGTTCAGTATCACTTTAAAGAAACATTAAAGGAGAAATGAGAATGGGATTCCAAATGAAAGTGCAAGACCGTTAAATTACAGAGCAGGTAGAGATGGGGGTGATGGAATGGCAGAGTTATGCTTTTCAGACAGCACAAGAACAGATATTTAGGGAAAAGGTCGCTTTTCAGAAGCAGACCATTTCAAAGGAAAAACGGTGTTCCTGGGAAATGGGAAATCATAATGAAGGCTTTTCAGACGGTAAAAGAGTCTTTAAGGGAGCCTTCCAGAGCATTTGCAAAGACGTATCTGATAAAGACGACATCCATAAAAGAAGCAGGGGATGGAAAGATGAGTCATTCAACAAAGAAGTGGATGTGAGAGAGAAAGAGATAAACAAGCATATGCAAAAGGGAAAAGGCAGGTTCCCAACTGCAACGGAGCCTTTAATCCAGAGAGTGACAGACAAGGTGAACGCTATCAGTCAAATCCACAGCTAGTCTACACTTTGTTGCTACCCACAGAGTTGACTGTGGGAACTGTGGCAGTGGAAACATTAAATAATAAATATGAGAATGAAAAAGTGTTTGCCCCCTTCCTGATTTTTAATCCTTTGTTTATCATACTTTAATGTTTCACGTCATCAAACAACTTTAAATACTAAACAAAGATCAAACAAAGTCAACACAAAATGCAGTTTTTAAATGAAGGTGTTTCTAAATAAGGGGGAGAAAATCCAAACCAGCATGGCCTTGAGTGAATCCCCACCCCCGATTAACTGGTGTATCACATCTTTGGAAAGCTGAGTTAAATGTCTCTAGCAACACCCAGGCCTAATTACTGTAACACCTGCTCTCATTCAAGAAATCACTGAAAGAGGACCTGCCTGACAAAGTGGGCTAGACCTAAAGATCCTCAAAAGCCTGACATCGTGCTGCGATCCAAGGAAATTAAGGATCAAATGATAAACCAAGGAATTGAGATCTCTCAGGCTCAAAAAGGTTATAAAGCCATTTCTAAAGCTGTGGGAGTCCAGCAAACCACAGTGAGAGGCATTATCCACAAATGGCGAAAACACTGAACAGTTGTGAGCCTTCCCACGACTGGCTGCCTGACCAAAATTACCCCAAGAGCGCAGCAACAACTCCAAGAGGTCACAAAAGACCCCAGAACAACATCCAAAGAACTGCCTCCCTTACCTCAGTTAAGGTCAGCGTTCATGGCTCCACCATAAGAAAGAGACGGGGCAAAAATGGTCTGCATGGCAGAGCTCAGAGACAAAAAGCACTGCTAAGCAAAAGGAACATAAACGCTTATCTCAGTTTTGCCAGAAAACATCTTGAAGATGTCCAAGACTTTTGGGAAAATACTCTGTGCACTGATGAGAGTGTTGAACTTTTTGGAAGGTGTGTGTCCTTTTACATCTGGTGTAAAAGTAACCCAGCATTTCAGAAAAGCAGCATTATTACCAATAGTAAAAATGGCGGTGGTAGTGTGATTGTCGGGGGCTGTTTTGCTGCTTTAGGACTTGTGATAAATGGAACCATGAATTCTGCCGTCTACCAAAGCATCCTGATGGAGAATGTCCGGCCAGCTGTTCATGACTTCAAGCTGAAAGCGCACTTGGGTTGTACGGCAGGACAATGATCCAAAACACACCAAGTCCACCTATGAATAGCTTAAGAAAAACAAAATGAAGACTTTGGAGTGGTCTCGTCAAAGTCCTGACTTGAGTTGCAGCTCAACTTCATTTACACCTGGTTAATAATAACATCTACGAGAGATTTCAATCTGGTTTTCGCTCATGTCACAGTACCGAAACTGCTCTACTTAAAGTCACTAACGATCTTCTAATCGGAGCTGACTCTGGTCTTCTCACCATTCTCGTCCTTTTAGATCTGAGCTCAGCCTTTGACACCATTTCTCACTCTGTCCTTCTAAGCAGACTTTCCTCTCTAACACACCCCTCGCCTGGTTTCAATCATATCTCCTCGACCGCTCCCAGTTTATTCAACTAAGATCATTCCGCTCTCGTCTATTCCCCGTCACCTCTGGTGTACCCCAAGGCTCAGTTTTAGGCCCTCTTCTCTTTATAATATACATCCTCCCTCTAGGTACCATCTTCCACAAATTTCATCTTCAGTTTCACTGTTTTGCTGATGGCACCCAGTTATATCTCTCTTGCAAACCTGATTCCTCCCTCCCACCTTCTTCCCTTACAGAATGTCTATCCGAGTTAAAATCCTGGTTTAGCTCTAATTTTCTAAAGCTCAATGAGGATAAAACCGAGATCCTCCTTATTGGCACCAAATCCAACCTTTTGAAGGCAAACCATTTCTCACTCACCATCGATAACTCCACAGTTCTCCCTTCTCCTCAGGTTAAGAGCCTTGGTGTCATCCTAGACAGTACACTTTCTTATAAATCACACATCAATAACCTCACCCGTTCTGCCTACTTCCATCTACGTAACATTAACAGATTGCTTCCTTCTCTTTCCACCCAGTCTACGTCCATTCTTGTCCACAGTCTTGTTACCTCCCGTATCGACTACTGCGATTCTCTTCTGCATGGTCTCCCCCAAAAATCCCTCCATAAGCTTCAACTGGTTCAGAACTCTGCTGCTCGCATTATCACCAGAACCCCTCCTACCAGCACATCACCTGTTCTTCAGGAACTTCACTGGCTCCCTGTGAAATTCAGGATCATTTTCAAACTTCTTCTGCTCACCTTCAAGGCCATTCATAACCTCGCACCTTCTTACCTTTCTGACCTGTTAACCACTACCTGTTCTGCCCGTTCACTTCGTTCTTCTTCTTCTATCCAGCTTGCTGTACCTTCCTTCCGCCTCACCACCATGGGAAGCAGAGCTTTCAGCTGCTCTGCTCCCAGGCTGTGGAACTCTCTGCCCCCAGTTATAAGAAACATTGGTTCTCCCCCAGTTTAAATCCCAACTCAAAACTCATCTGTTCAAATCTGCATATTCACTGTGAATCCACTGTTTGTTCATTTTATCTTGTGCTTTTATTTTATTGTTCTTATTCTGCCATTGTTTTACTAAGTGTTTTATCCTACTGTAAAGTGTCCTTGGGTGACTTGAAAGGCGCTCATAAATAAAATTTATTATTGTTATTATTAATCTAATTGAGATGCTGTGACATGACCTTAAAAAGAGCCCGAAACCTTCCAGTGTGGCTGAACTATAACAATTCTATAAAGACGAGTTGGCCGAAATTCCTCCACAGCACTGAGTAAAAGACTCATTGCCCGTTATCGCAAACGCTTAATTGCAATTGTTGCTGCTGTGGATGTTAAGGTTTAGGGATCAATCACTTGTTCACACAGGGCCATGCAGATTTGAGGTTTTATTTTTTCATCTTAATAATAAACCCCTTAATTTAGAAACTGCATTTTGTCTTTACTTGTGTTATCTTTGTTAATATTTACATTTGTTTGCTGACTGGACACATTTAAGTGTGACAAACGTACAAAAAATAGGAAATCAGGAAAGAACAAACACTTTTTCACATCACTAAGTCTGGAATTGAAAGGCAGGTCTGTGCGCCGTCCCGAACACGATCAGGACATCAGTGTGAAGCGCTGCATGGAAGCAGCGCTCAATATATCAACCCAATATCACAAAACGGGACCAGCATGTCCATTTCATGCTTTGCATGAAGGTTTCTCACAAATCAACACTTAGTAAATGACATATTATGTTTGTGACTCATTTTGAAATGATTACAAACAGAGTAACAAAGTAATGCTTTTTGTTGCTGTAGTTCTTTTTTATGGAGCTTTAATGAATTCTAATTATAAAATATGAATTCAGAACGACTAAAAGCGCTATTTGTGATTGCAAATTAGTATTATTCCATTAGATGCCAGTATTTTAATAACTTGTGAACCCTTTAAGTATTTAATTATGAATGATGAGTTAATTATATAACACTTAGTTTTCCACTAATAAAACAATGGTAATTATAATTTTGATGATTAAATCAAAATCTCAATAAAGAACGAGCAGAAGGTTACTCATGATTTGGTAATCATCTACAGATCATTAGAAGTCATAATTAATAGTTGACCTAGAACATAACCAAATATAGTGTGTGTGTGTGTGTGTGTGTGTGTGTGTGTGTGTGTGTGTGTGTGTGTGTGTGTGTG
>NW_005187478.1:783595-818089 GCF_000239375.1 Pundamilia nyererei | reverse complement strand
GTCCCAGAGAGCACTGGCAGCTGCTCAATAAAGAGAAATCACCCATATTCACACGTACATAAACACACTTGCCTTTAGCCAAAGTGAATGTTCCAGGTCGTTGTTTATGTCAGACTGGGCTGTGCACGGGAACCAGGCATCAGGGGGCAAATTCTCACTCCCCTGCAGGTGATGGTACGTGCAGAGCTGCGCACCAAAGAGGGGCAAGCAGAGCAAAAAAGAAAGAGTTACTGAAAGTGTTCATTTAACTTACTAAGGAAATGCATGCTATGTATGCAAGAAGTCAGGGAAAGCTAGAAAAAAAGAAGCAAAATTAATCTCAGACAACACAACTTATTCAGATCAGTTTATTTTTTATTAGGGTACTCTTTTGTGTCAGTCATGACCCAATGAAATGATTCATATGTCCCTGAGACGGGCGAGGCTCACGACCAACCCAAAGAAGCTTGCAGTTAGAAGGGCAGGAGGTATAGTTCCTGGGGTACCACTTGGGAGGCGGGCAGTTGAGTCCTCATGTGGACAAAACAACAGCCATCTCATTCTGCCCGCGTTCCAAGACCATAAAAGACGGGGCCGTTCTTGGGGCTGGCCGGTTATTAACGCCGGTTAGTAAATGCATCGAGTTGATGTCATGTCATTAGCTGATTCACATTAACAAGGAGTGAAACAGGTATAGCTGCGAGGTCACATATCATCAACAAGGCATTTTCACCAAAGAACCACCACTGACTGAAATAATGTCTCTTTTTTTGGCTGTTCTCTGTAAATATTTCTATGTGATGCTGATGTTCGGTCATTACGGACCAAAACCTCTGAGGACTCTTTCCACCGTCTTGTTGGATCATGAAGAATTCGGTCTGAGGGCAAAAGGCGTTCTAACCTGGTACTAGCAAGGTGCACCTGAGTGCTGCAATATGTGAAACTCCATGAATGCAGGTTCTTGTTTCAATGCACGTTTGTATAGAATATAATCACTTTTCTTCATGCATCTCCTGAGTGTCCAACAGCGTTAGAATGAAAAGACTGCAAACATAAAACAATACACATAAGCTGTGAAATTACCCTACGCTGTGATAACTCCCATTTTTATAAAGATGCACTCAAGGCAGATTATTTTGTAATCATCAAAATGATTTTCGTTGTTGTTTGATTTGATTTTAACTTGATGACTGACAAGTTTGGCTTTAAAATCTATAAACAAGAAATATTTCAATCATCCAACTTTGAGATTCTGGAAATTGTCTTTGGTGGTGAATCTAAAGAATTTATACTAAAAAGCAGCATTGTCCAAAAATGCATCGAACAGCGGTGAGGACTTTCAAAGTGGGCTCCATGCTGACTTTATTGTCATCTGGAAGTCTTTTACGTGCTCTGTGGTTGGTATTTCATACCTTTGTAAGCGACGGTTCCCCAGTGGCAGCATGGGCCGGGCAACGGGTCCGGTCCTGGTGAGAAGCTGTGGCAATGCTCGCCCACTGGTCAATGTACCCCAAAGGTGTAAAGTAACCACAGTCCTGAACACTGGAACTCCTCTCAAATTCCTCACACACACCGTCACCGTCAAAAACATAACACTGACTGGGTTCACCTTGGGAGACAGGGAAAGAATGAGAAAGGAGGATTTATGAAAGAATATAAAGCCTGGTTTCTTAATCTGGCAGGGTATCCAATCATCCCCCACTGTTAGACTGTCATCCAAATCTATTTGTCAGTGAACCAAATCTGAGCAAATCTATTCTATTCTATTTTCGTTGGCCACTGTTAATGATAGCCACGTCAGCTGAAGCATATCTGACTCTCTGCACTGTCAACAGACTGTAAATTACACTGAGAAATGAACTCTGACTTCAATTAATTATTAAAGATTAAAGTAATTTGGTGATATTAACGAGGAGAAACCTAATATGTGACTTGGTATCTGCGGATAAGCAAGTCGCAGCAGCAGCAGTGTAACAGCATGAATTACAAAAAACTGTCAAAGCAGTGTCAGACAAGACAAAAACACAGACAAAAAGATGCCTTTTTCTATTTTATTGTCTCTCTTGCTATATTTAGATTTTTTTCCACATGAACTGAACTTTTAATAACTCTAAAAATTAATCAGTGGTAAGGGAAGATAAGGGAAATAAAACTTTCCACCATGAATTAAAGCAGCAGCAGCGCTTTTATGGCAGAATTTCTGTGAACTAGGGCTGACCCACGGATTCTGACACTCTTGATGGACAAATATGCGCTCATTGAGATGTGCATGGGAAAATATAAAGGGTATAAAAAGAAACTTTCGAGCAACATTTCAGGCCTGCAGAAAGATGTTCCATCAGATCCAAAGCATTAGTCATTGATTATATGTAGTTTAATGTAAACTTCCTTTAATGCTGGTCTTTATCAATTAAAACATTTCAACAAAATGAGAAGTGAGACTGAAAGTTCCACATTGTGTCATGTGTGGCCTATTTTTTTTCCATATAGCAAAGGTCATGAAGTTCCATGTCCTTAACTTGACTTTTATTGCTGCTTAAGGATTTCAATGACACAAAGTAGAGTAAAGGCCTTTAAAATCGTGACGGACAGATTAACAGATGATGCAGACGACATTGTGATCTGTAGTTTTAGTAGGGAGCGAGCCTGGAGAAGTGGTATGCTCTAGAGAGAAAAGAATGAAAATTAGTAGTAGAGACAGAATAGACTGGTGTAAACGAGAGGGAGACTGGTGTGACACTGAAGCTGCAAGGAGAAGAGGTAGTGAAGGTGGATGAGTTTAAACACCCAGGGTCAACGATTCAGAGAAACGGATAAGAAAAGTGAAAAAGAGAGCGAAGGCAAGGTGAGTGATCTGTGACAGAAGAAGATTAAAAGGGAAGATTTACAAGCTGGTAGTGAGACGTTCTGCGATTTCAAAGTGGAGTTGAAGATACTTTTATATGTTTTTTGGAGTGACCACGAGGATAAGAAACTAGTATACTAGAAGGACAGCTCAGGTCGAGTGATTTGGAGACAAAGAGAAAGAGGCGAAGCTAAGATGGTTTAGACAAGTACAGAGGAGGTGTAGTAGTTACACTGGGTAAAGGATACTAATGGAACTAACTGTTCGTAGAAGAAAAGAGGAAAACCACAAGGACGGTTCATGGATGCTGTGGGCACAACAGGGCATTGCCAAATAAGAAACAGAAGTAAAGTCTTACAAGGCAACAGCAGCGATATGTGTTAAAAATGTTAACACATAGTTTTATTCTAACTACCTGTAAATGATTTGTCTTGCAGTATAACAGACCACAAGTGGAGAAGTGAACATAACAAGCTACAGCAGTGTCTCACAGAAAAAGTGAAAGCATATAATGCAGCAGGTATTCATAAAAAGGGCGGCAGACGTTACACACTTCAGACGTTTGGCCTCATGAACATGCGAACAGCTGCAGAGGTCACACAGACAGAAAAACAATGATGCACAATTGGCTTCAATTAATCAATGGAAACATGGTTCTGATAAAAAAGCAAATTAGGCCATTCAGAGCCATATTGTCCTCTTTGGCAATATTAGACTACATGAACTCAACACTCACCCAACCCCTGTTGCGGCTACACCTGTGGAAAACGATTAAGTCATTTTAATTCCAAATGTTGTATTTATCAGGCTTGACAAAAAAGGAACTGATTGACAACCTTTGATGTCACTATTAAGGCCATCTGTTTTTCATTCAGGTCTGCATGCTGCAACCATACTGTGCAACCTTTATTTAATCAGGCTTTTAAAAGAAACAATTAAAAATCTGTAACCTCAATTTTAAAAAAGGAAAATGAAAGCAGTCCTTTTTAAAGCCATTAAAAAAATCCAGCTTGTCCACAACCAATCTGTGACAGGATGGACTTAGAAGTAGTTGGTGCAAACAGAACAGAGACACAGATGCGGCATAGTGGGAGTTAACTGGGTCAAGCAAATGTGGCAAGAAAACCCAAACAAATATTCTGTCTATGACTAAGACGTCCAACTGAATAATTGGTTTTAAGTGTTGCAATTTGTAAAAACCTGTTTTTGCCAAATGGTTTTCCTTCCTAGTCATGATGTCTTTTATTGTAAAACAAGGGATGTAATAACTTCAGTCACGGCATAGCAAGCCCTGGTGGGGGGGGCCGTTTCCCCCTGACAAATAAATTGACTGGATGATGGAAATTCTAGCCCTGTAACAAGCTTAAAAACTTGAATAACTACCATCCAGCTGCCAGAAGAAACACCACACGGCCTGAAATGAAAGCAGTGGTCACACTGTCTCATCTCAGCTTATCACACCTTCATGTGGAATATTTCTTTTATCGGCAAACAGTCAGTTACACAGAGCATGAACTCTGAGGCTGCGGAGGAACACCGCATACCACAGCAGTGCAGCTGATTCATTTATTATTGACAGTACTGCGTGCTCTCATCCAGCCAGTCTATATGAGAAGCAGCGACTTGTTGACGAGCCTGTGACGTGACATAATGAAATCGTGCATGGCGTTCACCTTCTTCGTGCCCTCTGATTGGCTCAGCTCTTCCATGTTGCACTTTATGAACGTGTTTACTTAACTTCAAAGGAGAAAAACACACAATGACAGAGGCACGGTTCTCAACTCTGTGCTTACAATGGAGTGTTTTGGGTAAAGCCCCTTCCATGTTGTGTTGTTTTGTGGCCTGTCTGCATGCTTCAGATTGGGTGAGGTGCGGACACAGAGTATTGTTGTCTTGCAGCGGAATTGCAAATGATGGGGGCGCTCTCTGCGGCTTCTTTGTTTAGCTTTACTATGATTTTGGTACTTTTTACTGTTTTTTAACAACCTGGTCTATTGTTATTGATGAATGAACTAAATTCCCAGACATGGACTAAAATTGGATTAGGCCTATTTTATAAACTAGGTGCCAGATTGATATAAAAATCACGGTGTTTGTGAAAACTTTGGTGCAAACGATGGCTTTTGGATCAGCACTATTGCTCTATAATCCTAAAAAAAAGGTTTTAGTCATAGAAACATAGTCGGCCTGTCAGTCCTACACTGAGGAAGACTGCTTGTAAGAAAGGAAACTAGTCAGTTTCACTGTTGTTCACTTGGAAACAGATCAGAGTATTTAAAGGACATTTACCAGAACACCAAGGCCACATTTTCAAAGTGAGGATTAACAGGTGAATCTTTTTTGTCTGTGACTAAATCTTGGACAAAGCTGCTTTATGGCAACTGCACAAGCCACTGAGCCACAAACGACTTTTTGTTAAGGTTTCTCATCTTACTGCAAATCTTCAATTGTTTATTGTATATATTACAGGAACAAATTGTTCTTGTATAAATCTCACCAAAGCTCAACCCCTCCCCCCAAAAAGCATAACCACAGCAGCTCTTACCTAATTCGAGCCGTCTTATTGGGTATAAAAACTAGAAATAATGAACCTCATCACCCCTCTTGCTTGCACTTGATTCGCTTCGGGCAGTCAGAGCTACAAGGTGGCCCTTCAATCACCTAACTGTGGGGTCACTGTACAAAACTAAAGCCTTTGACTGTGTTTATGATCCCTGACTGAAGGGAGCTGGCTCACTGCTGCAGATGTGACTTGATAACAAAAAAATGTATGACTTATTTTAGCTGAAGGATATCAAACAAAATGAAAAATGGACACTATGTCCAAAACGCAAGTGTTATTGTAAGCTGATTTTTGCAATTCAAAACCAAAGCATGATCTCTGATAAAAATCAATAAACTTCATTTATCAATATTCCAAGGTCAACACTAAATCACCAGAGAAACATGCCTGACACATGTTTTCAGACTACACCGTGTACTTTACTGCTGAAAAGTGTTTTCCGGATGCTTCTTTGCCAGCCTCATGTCAAAATACTTTTCTGCAAAAGACTTGTGACTACTTATCACCCCTCAGCTCATCTGTTTTCGCTTATGTTGCTGTGATGTTACATTAATGGTTTGTGGAATTCATTCAAGCCAGAAGCTTTTATGTCTTGTAAATTAAATTTGATTGGGTTGAATTTTTCTGTCTCTTAATGCTGCTGCATGCACAAATGTGAGATTTCTGGCCACTTAGTGACCACTCCTTCACACTAAAAGTTCACATAGTATTCGTGTTTTGCATGTAAGACAGAGTCGGTTCGTGTTATGTCTGGTAATTAAAAAATTTTTAAACTGCGTGTAAACTCGAAGCAGCAGAGACAGTGAATGGCACTCACCATTGCATTTAAAGCCCATCTCCTTGCCGCATCTCTTAGAGCAGCCATCGCCATCCAACAGATTACTGTCATCACATTCTTCTGTCCTACAGAGAGAGGACCATCATTATCAATGCCCTGTGTAATTAGTCACCAATGTTATCAGCATGTTAATGTGCAACATACCCCTGTATGAGGCCATCTCCACAGTAAGGCTGTCCATGTGTGTAGAGAAGCGGTGGCGAAGCGTCACTGAGCTGACCATCAGCTTCCACCTGGACTGTGTACTTGTACTTAACTCCCTGTGTAACAGACCTGAGAAGAACAAGAACAGAGACAAGAAACTGTTGTGTAATGTTTCCTTTGGCATTATAAACGTATAACAGAAGATTGTTCCAGTCTTCAAAGCAGCATTTACCCACATTTTTACTGCATTGTGTTATGAACTGATCATATAATGTTTATAGGCTTGATTATAAATGGCTTTGAGTCAGTCGATACTTAATAAAATAAGAATTTTGTGCATAATGGTGCCAGTTTGCTGTACTTTTTAAAAAAGAAATACTGTTGTGCTACGTAGGAAGGAAGCATTGTATTTATTATGTTTCCAAACAGATTCATTATGCTTTAATCCTGTTGGATTCTGTAAGCAATCGCCAAAAAAGTGGAATTTGCTCTCCCTGTAACCTTGTATTATCCAGTGACCTTAAAGCCTCATAGCAGGAAGTATGTGTAACAGTACCACGGCTAATGTGTCTGGACTATTGATCTGTTTTGGTGTGCTGAGGCTATAAAAAGACCGTCCTCCCTGTTTTCTTAGCACAAATAAACTGCCCTGCATCCACCTGGGGTAGACCAGGAGTATCACACAACTGCATTATCTAAGGTGTGTCCAATTTCACCAGACTCTAGAAATTTCCTTTATTAATTATGTATAAGTGAAGGAAATGAAGGTTGTGAAAAACGTCCTCATTTCCTGTTGATATCTTCTGCCACAACTCCTCTCTCTTCTTTGTTCTTAGAGGCCTGACATTACTTGATGATATACATCAATCGGGCATAACATCATGACCATCTGCCCAATAATGTGTTGGTCCCACCTTTTTCTGTCAAAACAGTCCTGTCCCACCGAGGCATGGAGTCCTCTAGACCCCTAAATGTGTGCTGTGGTATCTGCACCAAGATGTTCCCAACAGATCCTTTAAGTCATTGCAAGGTGGGGCCTTCATGGATTGGACTTGTTTGTCCAGCATGTCCCACAGATTCTTGAACGAAGACCATGACAACACTTCAGACTCATTATCGTACTCCTCGATCCATTTCTGAACCATTTTTCTTTGTGCCAGTGTGCATTGCACTGCTTCCTCCAGTTTGCCTTCTTGCCCTACTACAATAGACATTAAGTCTGTGTGGCGTGGCGTGGCGGGGCGGGGCGTGGCCTGCGGTGCCGTGCAGAGGAGGCGGACGCACCTGCACGGCATCCGCAATCACGCCCCGCCGAATTAAATATTGTACTGGGTCCTGTGGTTGGGGTTGTTGTGATAATGTTGAGCGGGCAGCGGGAGAGCTGCAGCTCTGTGAGTATTGTTGACAGCAACCGTCAAAGCATTAATAAAAAGTATCAAAATGCCACTGGGTCTGCCGTGTATGTTTACAGTTTTAATTCGGCGGGGCGTGATTGCGGATGCCGTGCAGGTGCGTCCGCCTCCTCTGCACGGCACCGCAGGCCACGCCCCGCCACAGTCGGCTAGCCACATGATGTGAAAAAGGACATAATCATCAGACCAGGCCACCTTTTTCCATTGCTTTGTGGTCTAGTTCTGATGCTCACGGGCCCCATTGTTCTGGTTGTATTGGTCAGCATGGGCACCATGACAGGTCTGCAGGTAACGACATACACAATAAACTGCGATGCGCTGTGTATTCTGACATCTTTCTATCAGGATGAGCAATTTTTCGGCATTTTGAGCTTCGGTAGTTTGTCCGTTGGATCGGATCAGCCTTCACCCCCCAAGTGCATCAGTGATCCTTGACCCTGTGGCTGATTCCCCGCTGTTTTTTTTTCCTGAACCACTTTTGATGGATACTGATCACTGCAGACTGCAGCTACTGATTGGAAGGTTGGTGGTTCGATCCCTGGCTCTCCCTAGTCTACATGCCAAATATCCTTGGGCAAGATACTAACCCTAAGTTGCTCTCTGATGCATCCATTGGAGTATGATTGCGTGTGAATGTCAGATAGTAAGCACTTAAGCTTAGAAGTGTTTGTGTGAATGGGTGAATGTGGCATGTTGTATTAAGCGCTTTGAGTACTCCAAAGTCCATTTACCATTTACAGGAGCTTTGGAGACTCAGTCATCTAGCCATCACAAATTGGTCCTTGTCAAACTCGCTCAAATTCTCACACTTGCACATTTTCCTGCTTTTAATACATCAAATTTAAGGACATAATGTTCACTTGCTCCCTGATATATCCTACAAACTAACAGGTGCCAGGGTGATAAGATAATCAGTGTTCTCTCTAGTAAACAAGTAAAAATTCATTCATCATAAACCATTTTTCAGAATGAACTCAACATATGTAGTTGCCATGGCGATTTCTCTTAGATCTACATTCTACAACTGCTTATATAAAAAGTTTGTAAAAGTATGGTCTTATAAAATAGGGGTGAGCATTAATCTGGGAAATGGGAAAACTCACGTTCATAGACGAATTAAAATAAAAAGAATTTTGTATGAATAATAAAAAAAAGACGTGGAACAAGAAGTTCAAATCATCAGACTTGCACTTTTGTATAAACTTGGTGAACGCATGAAAAGGACATGACTGATTGTCACTTTCTGAAAGTGCTGGAACAGTCAGACACATGCCATCTATTCCAACGTTGCAAAGGTACAGGCAGGGAAATTCCTGTTTGTCCATTTCACAAAAGAATTGTTGGATATCTGCAGAAGTCCTCTGTTATTCACACCCACTTTAATTTGTCCAGCTGTGTCGAGGTGAAAAGAAGCCAGAGTTTTAACTTTCTCTCGCTCACTCTCTTTTTTTTACTGTTTTAGGATGGGCTATGGTTATACACAACAGATAACTGATTGGGGTTAGTGGTGAGGTTGGGTTCAGCTTAGAGCAAAGGGAAACACATCAGTGGGGCAACATAGCCTTTGAAACAGGCTTTCTGGAACACTTTTAGTTTCCAGTGTTGCCAGACAATGAGCTGCATGTACGACAGCTTAAAGCATCAACTATTTCTGCAGCTTCTGCTTTTTTCATCCACTGATTTAAAAAAAAATCACATTGGATATTAACATTGTGGGTTTTTTGATTAATTAACCAGTCATATAGTCCTACGCACTCATCCTTTCAGCATATACTGCAAGTTCAGATGCAGGAAATGGCCAAGGATCTGATCCAAGCAGTCACTGGTGTTTATGGCCTCTCTGGCTCACATTTGGTTCATATTCCAAAAAAGAAAGAGATCTTAATCTGCTTACTTTGCTTCACCTCTGGTGTGCTTTTGCCTCCATCAGCCCCCTGTTACCACAGTTCACTCTCCCTTCTCCTTCCCTCACCAACAATGTGCTTCACTTCAAGTTTCCTTTCTTTGCCTCAAACCTCTACTCTGTCCACACCTCTCATTTGTGTCTCTCTGTATGCCTGTATATCTTTTTCAATTGCCGCTGTCCCTCCTCCCCTCGCCTCTTTTTCATCTCCCCTACTCTCCATTATCCCACCCGCCCTTCCTCGCTCTCCCCTCCTTTCCAAACTCATTGCTCTTAAACTCTCCCGTCTCCTCACATCAACCCCTCTTTGCCCTCCTCAGTCCCACATAACTCAATTCCCCGTGGTTCTTACATCTTTTTGCACTTAGACACAGCTTGTGTAACATAGGAGACGTGTTCCATGAAAAATAAACTGTTTTTGAAGCTGTGTCCACCTAACATCCCCATACCCCCTTGCTTTGTAAAACAACAACAGCTTCCCAGAAAATCAAAGTGCCACTGCATTTGAAATCATTCCCAAATGATCTCCAATCATGCGACACTGCTGTCATGTCCTGGCAGGTACTTATCAGCTTTTTGTGTGTATAAGAAAAGCATTAGAGACGGGGTATTTTTATACTGAGGGCTGTTGTTTGCTGAGACTTAAAAAAGAAAAGAAAAACTGGCTTGTGGATTTACATTTGGATTCCAGTAATCATTTGGACACCCCGCACTACGAGACAGGATACAAACTGATTCATCTTAACCCTGAAACTTCAGCAAGCTTTTGATTAAGTATATGGTTGTTGAAACAGATTTGGATCAGTATCCACACTCGGCATCCCCATGTTGGAAACGTTTGTGTTCGAAGTTTTTCAAACAAAACAAAGCCCAAACACTTTAAAGAGACAGATATCTGTGGATTAGTGGATCTGAGGACACACACATGCTGTGCTGTACAATCTGCAGTCAATGCCGGCCTTAAATAACCTTCACCTTATTTTCCTCAGAGCTGTACAGCATTAGCTGTCGCTACTTCATCCATAATGTAACAGAAGTATAGATATAGATAGAATAGATATTCAGAGAACCAAGAATGTCAAAGGAGAAAAAAACAGAAAGCCATCTTGTTACCTGTGAGCGAAACATAGTAAAATTCTGTCGTGAGCTTATCTGCATGTAAATCAGATGGGTCAGGCAGCCTTTACCTGTCCGTGAATGTCTGCTGGGTCTGTGGTAAGGGGGCTTTACTGGCGAAAGGTGGCTGACGGCGAATGTGGTAGAGTAGAGGCTGGCAGCTGGAGCACAGAGGGCTGCCAGGGCCTGAGGACAGCATGGCTGCGTCAATCTCCATAATCTCCAAGGTGCAGAATTTTATGGCAGCAATGGCAACGTTGTGGGTGTCGAGGCGCATGGTGAGGGGTAAGTCACAGAACACGTGCTGTGGTCCCAGGTTAATACTTTTCCCTGTGTCTGAGATCAGCTCGATGTTGGCTATTGCTGGGCTGTCTGCAACAGGGTAAAATGTTGGTGAGTTATGCAGCACATCTCCAACAAAGACATTTTCCCATTTAGGTATACATAATGTATGGCTGCATGGAAGGAGGTTTCTTTAATGGAGTTCTTTCAGTATTTTCTCGAGTAAATGTATTTGTCTGCCACCATCCAGAAAAGGAAGACTGCGCCCCACCTGTTGTGATTAACTTGCACCTGATCCCTGGCTACGTTAGCTCACTAACAAAGAAATGAACAGTCTCTCATTTTAATGAAGAGATATGGTACATCAACCAAAAATATTACAGATTACAATCAATCAGATCTCAATTAGTAACATGCACAGAGTCAATTTCTTCCCTTTCAACCTCTTCATTGGAAGAGTACCTGGGTAAGACCAAAAGCTTTCAAAGGACATCAGGGACAAGATTGTAGATCTGGACAAGACTGGACTGGACTACAAGACCATCAGCAAGAAGCTCAGTGCAAAAGTGACAGTCATCAACCACGCTGAGTCTGGAGGTCCATGGAAGATCTTGCCTATTGGCAGGGTGGCTGTAGCTCAGGTGGTAGAGCGGGTCACCTACTCAAGGAGACCTGAAGGTTGGTGGTTTGATCCCAGGCTCCTCCAGTCTACATGCCAAATATCCTTGGGCAAGATATTAACCCCATGTTGCCCTCCGATGCATCCATCGGAGTGTGAATGCGAGTCAATGTTAGATAGAAGCACTAAAAACAATCATACGATTGGGCTGAATGGATGAGTTGTATGAAGTGCTCAATGACCGTAGAAAAGTGCTATATAAGAACCTGGGGTTAGGATGACCATGAGAAAAGTGGTGGAAGAGCTTGTTAATTATCTGAATGCAGTTGGGACCACAGTCACCAAGAACACCACAATGATTCCCCAGCTCGAGAAGGCACGTGTACATGCGAGCCTAATTTTTGCATCTTCATGATTTTCACTTGGGAGAGAGTGCTGTGGTCAGAGGAAACCAAAATCAAGCTCGTTGGCATCAATTTGACCAAATGTGTTTGAAGGAAGGGAAATGCTGAATGTGACCCAAAGAAAATCATCTCCAGAGTCAAGCATGGAGGTGCAAATATGCTTTGGCATTGCTTTTCTGCAAAGGACAGAGGACAGTTTTACCACACTGAAGGACTATTGACAGGGACCTCTATCATAAAATCTTGGTTGAGACAAGGACAGGTTATCCAGAAGACCACGAAGGGAACAAAGGTGTGGCTAATGAAGAAGCGCATTGTGGTCTGGCCAGAAGTGACCTAGCCAGTCTCCAGAAATGTAGTCCTATAGAAAATCTGTGAATGGAGCTGAAGCTTCAAATTGCCAAGTGGCAGCCAAGAAATCTAAAGGATGTTGAGAGTTTCTGCAAAGAGAGGTCTGCTGAAATCCCTCCTGAGATCTGCGCAAATCTGGTGACCAACTACAACAAAAGTCTTACTGCTGTGCTCGCCAACAAGGCTTTTTCTACCAAGTACTAAATGTCTTATTTCACTCTATGAGAAGCAAATCAATTCATAAATTTTATGTTAAGTGTTCTTTTTGCTGGATTTTTGGTTGATATTCTGTCTATCATAAAAGTATCAAACTACCCAAGACTGTCTACTTCTTTGTAAGTGAGCAAAACGTACAATTTCAGCAGGGGATCAAATAATTAATTTCCCCACCGTGCCTATTATTCAAAACTGACGAGTATTTATTATGGAGTGACACTTACTCGCAGAGATATACGTGACCCAGAGCGTAAGGGCGTGTGGAACAATAGGGTGTAGGAACCTCAGTGTGAGGGTGCAGCCCTCTGTGCCCGGACATGGTGACGTCACGTTGGTGTCATACAGGCTAAACTCAGGACTCCACGCTTGGAGACTGGAATCACATGGCTGTTCCACATCAGGTGGTCCTGTTGACAACATCATACAGACACAAACATGTTGGTGCTGTTGTGTTACAAGTGTTCCCAATGACTTCATTCATTTTACTCTAAAGCACAGAACACCCCATGTATGCAGGAATTAATCCTAACTGATATATGATGATGATTAGAAACAGTGTAGTGAGCATTCAGTTGACTCCAGAAAATACAAAAGTACACCGTGGAGACTCAATAGAGTGTCTGAGTGGAAAAATAGATTTTTTTTTAGACCCATACTCACACTTAAATAAACTGAATTTCTCTTTACCTTCAGTGAAGGACTGTGGTTGCAAAAAGGGTGTGTCTCACTGGCAAACTGGACAGCAGCACAAAGATCCAGACAAAGCGTATTTCTAGGAATACATTGCATGCATGCTTCTCCAAATGAGGCAATTTATACAAGGTAAAATGAGGCATGCCAGGCAAGCTGTTACACTGAACCAATCAACAAAGATACAAACTGCAACAGTGACAAAGTTCTTTGTGTATTTCTGTGTCTGTCACAAAGTCCTCCATACTTTTTCCTGCGCACATATCTGCCGCAGCAGAGAAACATCCAGAGACCGCTGTCAACAACACTGCAGCCAGGCTTTTAACACTTCCAAAGAGAAGTGACCAGATTACACCAGCCACTGGCAATCTGTGAGTTTCAAAAATTGATTTTTAAGATTTTAGTGCCTCTCAGCCTTGATTAGTCTGGGTTCTGCCTACAGGGAGAGACAGAGGGTGAAAGGGAGGGAGACAGAGGTGCTTGTACCTAATTCTCTAAAGATAAATGGACTTTGCACCCCGGGGCCCTCAGTTATGGAACTCGCTGCCTTACCCAGAAAGCTGAAGCAAACCTGTTCAGCTACATCTTACTCCAATGATCACTGCATATGCATGTATGCCTGTCCTCTAACTCCTCCTAGATGCATTGATCAATCTGGATTGAACTTACTATATACACTGCCAAGGGTACCAGGATTATCAATATCTATATAGCTTTAGGGCATTAAATTATTAACATTATGTGTAGGAGCTAGCAGCATTAGATCAACATAAGATGGGATGACATTGAAATGGGAATCTGTCAGTGTTCTTCCTGTTGGTTTGAAGTAGAGACAAACCTGTCAGATATACTATAGTAGGTAAATCTGATGTTTAGGTAATGCTACCAGTGAAATGTCACTGTCAAGCAAATCAGATCCAACCATACCCTGTCCAAAAGAAGCAGATTAATCTACTCTGATTAACATAGCAGTGATTTTAATTTGGTTTTGTTGAGTCCTGCCTTTTCCTCAATATGGCGTCTTCATCTCTATTTATAAGTAACTGAAAATACATTTCCCGGTGTTACTTCTAAAAACTACAAGCAAGCTGACTTTCTTTTGGAACGGAAAGTGGAATTTCCCTGCTGACAAAGTTACAACCATTCACTTAAAGATGGCGTTCATTCAAGAACGCAGGAAGTAACATCATTACAGCAGGCCAAATGAGTTGTTAATTGTTAGAGCGTTAGTGATTAGCACAATGGAATCACAGTATGGCACAATTATTATGAGCTGTCTCAGGTGAAATCCAAATAAAATCAACACGCTAAAGAGGTGTTACATATTTCACACCCACTATGATTAACCATGTCGAAGCACAGTCAGAAGGACAGTTAATGCGAAGATTGGTCTCTAAATGAGTGTGTAAAGACCCATAAAATGGAAATGGACATTTTTGGGGGCTTACCACATTTTCCAAGCTACCAACATACTACTTTATTCTAATCGTACAGCCCAGAGTAAAAGTAAGCAAATGGGAACCATCTTTAATACTGAGAGAAGTGGAGCTACTGCCTGTGTGGAACAGGTGTACTTACCATGGAAACCGCTTCAATAAACAGCTTGTGACAAGCGTTAAAGAAGAGAATATGAAACTACTGCATTTTGATACAGGATGAGCATTACCTGAGAAGTCTTTTAAGCTTTTGATGCAGTTAGCATACCATCTATTTAGTTTTCCACGGACTGACTGAGTAAATGAAATGAGCAAAGACTCTGTCTGTCATGTTGACAAACCCAGATAGAATAACCATCCAACGGCTCCACGCTTTCCTTCAGACTTGTTTTTTGGTTTTCCTTCCTAAAGGCTTCCTCTCACTCATCTGTTCTTCTCTCACGCTAGCAGCTTTAACGGGAATACATAGTTGAACGTAAGCATTCAGCTAATAAACCACTTTGAAGCAGAATGGGTAGAAAACCTTTCACCCTTTACAAAATGTGCACTCCTCAAAGGTTGATTCTGTTCATTTGGATGTAGCGTTTACAGCAGAAGAAACGTTTCATCGCTTATCTAAGTGGCTTCTTCAGTCTCAGCTGACTGCAGTTTCACCAACATTTGCACAATGACTGAAACCAGCCCACTGAAGGAACAATGGGCTGGGAGGTCAGTTCCTTAATCTTAATTATGCAAATTCTCATGGCCATTGATCAACAACCACTGATCAATGGCCATGAGTCCCATTCACAGAGAGTTGGGGAACGGCTGCAATCACAGCACGTAAGATGGTGAAAGATGTACCCTTAGGCCCCCTCCTCGATTCAGAGATGGTCTTTCCCTTTTCACATAAATGGCCTCCTTGATTCCCCGCTAGTTTCAATCATTACTCAAATGTACTCTTTATAAGATTGGGGAAACCTGCAGTCAGCTGAGTTTCTCCCACTGAAGACGTCCAGATGAACAGAATCAACTTTTGGGGATTTACTTACCTGGATGATTGAACATGCATCAAGACATTTGTGCGCTCAATTATTATTTTGAGATCCCTATTATTTCTTGACATAGCTCTTTTTCCTTGCACATTTCTACCGTGTGAAAAGATTTTTTACAGAACTTCAAACATGCATCTTTTTTTCTGATCTCTACAGCACAGTTAACACGAGGCAGCCTTAAAAGCAAACTTTACACCTTCTCATTTTGAAATAAAACTCTGTATTAAGACTTAATGCAGCACATTAAGCAGTTTAATCTCTGACAGCGGCAGGGCACGCTTCCAAACAATTCCGTGTTTTCCCTCAGCCTGAAAATGGACTTAAACCAGTCAATACTGGCACAGGAAGCGTTCTGAGGAGATGGTCACTTTTGCCAACAATTTGAGCCAATAGTGTTTTTGCCTTTAAACTTGTGTTTTGGGTTGCCAGCTATGGTGTCGGCAACGAGTTTGTCCAACTTCCCCTCTGCCTCTCCACACTGAATATGTTATTGCCCATCTCCGTTGGCTGACGAAGTGACCCACACATCATGGTCCTTAGAAGTGGGACAGAGTGAAAAGGGAGCAAGGGAAGCCAGCAGACTGGCTGTCTCCTCAGCTGTGCACATACCACTGTTTAGAGTAAGACTGTAATTGACCCTTTATCATCATTATGGTCCCGCAGCGAATGAGGGAGCAGTAATCCCCCTGTTCTTCCTAGCCGCTTGTTTTCAAAGCATAAATTCCAGCAGAGGATTTCCACATATTTGGTCAGAGTTTTCATGAAAGAGATGGAAACGTGTTATTGTGTTCATGCATTTGCTCTTTCAGTATTTGCCTTTTTTGTTTCTTGTCCCTTTTCATTCACTTTGCTTTCTTGTTGCCTTATATTCCTTCTTGTTTCTTTCCTCCCCACCCTATACATCATGTCAAAGGAAATCGTGCTTCTCAAGGATTTATGATTGGAATAACAAGGACCATGTGCTTGCAGGAAGTTAATGTTTCAATGTACAGTGCTACAAGATGCACTTTTTTTGGTTTATGACGGAGGTTGAATGTTTGAAGAGCACCAAAACATTACCCAGAGCAGACGCTTACGTTAATAATCCTTGTTCTCGCTTTGGCTAAAACAAGACAGACACAGAGAGGTCTGTGGCTGAGGTAATTATCATTTAATGATTTTTTTTGCTTTTTCTTTTTCCAGCAGCCATTAGCCTTGCACGCACCTAAAATGTACAGATGTGTGTGTTTCTGTGTGTGCGTCTGGGGGTAAAGGGGGGGCTGAATATAAGCCAAAAATGTATTTGGCATATATTCAGCTTGGTGAACGTGCGGGCGGATGTGTAAAATAAATATATTCCTCAGTTAACCTGCAATTTTACATGAGGCTTCAGCAAAGTCCCATATTCACTAGTGTTTATATTCAAACTGAGCCAAGGAACAGGATTTATATATTTCTGTGTGCAGCTGTTAACAACAGAAGTAAAAGTCTACAATTCTGAACCATTTATTATCTCAGCTTGTTTTCAATATGCAGATATAAAAATAGGAAATTCTATCCTTTTGTGCATTTGTAGAAAATCACAAAAAGCATTTTTTGACTGACCTGTTGCTTCCTCGGGTGTCCAGTAGCCTGATGTGTCACATATGTGAGTTGAGGAAGCCTCATAAGCATACTGGTGGAAGATGCCATCTTTCTCACAATCTCCACAATTGATCTCAGATACACGCAATGAGGAGCTGAGGCGAAAGGAAACAGGTCCACTAATTATGGCATTTTTATTCTATATAAACAAAACAAGAAAGCTGAAACTGACCTAGAAGACACACAAGAAAATTAAACATATTTCGCAAACACAAAGTGGCCACTAGTTTGACCTGTGGAGGAGGTCGTTTCAGGCACAGTCACACTAGTACCTACATGCACTGCAGTAAGTCAACAAGGCGTATGAAATTTCAAACTCTCCCAGGTTGAAATGCCAGCTTTCTTTTGCCCACATCTGGTGATACCACCAGCTGAGAATTCCATAATACACTTCACACCTGTGAGTTGTTTATTCCAATTTTTCCACAGGTGTTTTCGTCCAGATGCTCTCGGTGCAGTGGTGAATACAAAATAAAAAAGACCAATAAAACAATTACTGGAAAGTGTAATCAAATATTAACTCCAAAGCCTGGTTTTGATTGCATCCAGAACATTTTTAATCACCATACATGACATATAAAGAGACTTGTCCGGTGCAAGCAATGTGCTCATGGCTCACTAATGCAGTTAAATTATGCACATTTTACAAATTGGAGTGTTCATAGAGTGATTTATGTGCACAAGTGATGAAAATTGCAGTTCTTTGTTAATAGTTTTAACCCTGCAAGAGACCTGCCCAAGGTTTACCCTGCCTCTTGGACAACCAGACATGTATGGATGGTTAAAAACAGCTTTGAATGGATAGAAACAAAAGAACTCATGCAATCATACCTTTGATAAAGTGACCCCCTGATGGGTGGGAGCCAATAAATCGAGACAGAATCTGTGCTCTGGTCAGTCACTATGGGGGCCAGTGGGATGGGGGCAGGTTGAGGGTCCATCAGCCACTTCTGGTAGACCAAGTCTAGATAGCAGTGCATCCTGGCCACTTGGTTTGGAGTGAAATGGTTGGTGCAGTTATCATCTGTGAAGACAGAAGAATCCAGTAAATCTTTGAGGGTCAAATTAACACACTAGCCTTTAAATAACCGAAGTACTAAACACATGGCTAGAAATAATTACATCAGACATGTGCTGAGAGGCGACGCAATTACACATGCCAGTCCTTAACCTCTTAAGCACCCACGCACCAGAAGATGGGCGCAAAAGGGAGGAGATCACAGAGATCAGAAAACCACTGGGGGCTTAACAGGCTAATAAGCTTTTGTTGGCTTTTTAAATACACTGGGTGGTAACAGCTTGAGGATATGGACAGAAATTACTAAACCATAACATAATTGTATAATTACACACTCACATTGATTGATTGATTGATTGAGTGATTATACTTTACTTCAGAGTGGATGGTAATTCTCAGTAATGCACTTTTAACTGCCATACTGTTAATAATATTGCTGTATATATTACATATACATTGTAACACCTGAGCATTTTGTTCATCTGCTTCACCTGTGTAACTCATGTAATTGCTGTAAGGAGTGTTCAGGTAGGTGGTGACGCCACATGTGTCGTTGACAGCTCCGGGGTCATGGCAGGCTTTGGATTTAGGTGTTGGGGCAGTGTCAGCACACAGATCACCCGTCTCCATGGATGGGGTGGTCTCCTGCACAAAATACGTATGGTATGCATGGTAAGAGAGGGCATGTGATGGAGTCAAATTGTTGAATGTTGTCATTGTGCTTCTTGAATTTGTAAAGTTTTAGTTCGAGCAGCAGGATCAAAGACATTCCTTTGTCTCTGACCTCCTCTCCAGCTACTCTGGTGCTGGGGGAGCTGAAAAGGTTTTATTATAGGCACATCCTATCTGAAAGATCTGTTTGTTGTTGTTTGTTCCTGCTTTTATGATCCTTTTGGTGAGCAGGAGGTTGCACAAACGCACCCCCATGACACACACATTCTCACACACACACACGTTCTTGCACATGCATACACATGCATACAGGTGCTCACACATACACAAACATAGTGCCTTGTCTTTTAGAACCATGGGGGGTTTTACGAGGGGTTGTGTAAACTGTAAGTGTCATGGGAATAAAAGGAGGGCTGCTCTTTGAAGGAGTTGGGCTGGAGACAGGTGAGGAGCGTTAAGCTCCACGGGCCTGGTTCCGACTCGCTAGCGAGTAAAAGACCGATTGAAGATGTTCTGTCTTCGTCCTTCACGAGAATAATTTTCTAAACTAGCGGGGCCTGTGGAAGCACAGACTCAACAAGATGCTATTATTAGTTTTTTACTTATGTGGGTTTTCCAATCAGAAATAATTCCATAAATTAGCATTATCACAAATAGCAGAATTTAAAAGTCCTACCTGACACGGATCATCACAGGAGTCCCGTTCACTCACGCCCTTGAAGACATGGTACAGTCCAAATATGTGTCCCATCTCATGGATCATTGTGTTGGAGTGGCCTGTGGTGCCAAAGTAGGAGGGATTCAGGACCATCCCACCTGGATATAAGCGGTAAAAATCGCAGTATTGGTTACAACATTATTACCGTCTAGTAAGCTGTGGTTCTTGAAAAGCCAGCCAGATAGAAAATGCAATGTTTTTTAAGTGGCAACGTGAAAAGAGAGAAAAATGGTTTGCGATTACCCACTCTGACAGGATGTCTCTGATTGTAACTGTGGTTCAATATCCATGTGACAGACAATAAAAAAATGTTACATTTGGTAAAAGTTAGGTTACAGCTGGGAAATGTCATGGTGGGGGTTAAATGGGAAAAAATTAAGGCTACATAAATATCTGAAACCACTAACGAAGCATGCGAGAGATAACGGTTTAAAAAGACAACAGACACAATTTGGGAACTCCAAAAAACAAAAGCCAAATAAGTGGGAGGCAGATTTTTTTGCAGCATCCTTATAATCACAGGATTAACAGCACACATGGGTTATTGGTTTTCTAATTAGAAACACTGGCTAAAGACATTAAGCAATGAAGACATTAAATACGTAGACACTAAACAGCAGGGCCTCCAGAGACAATTTGTCATCCTCTAACGTGTTGGTTTAAACAGAGGCAGATGCCGTGCAGCTGAAATACATGTCTGGACTTAATTTGCCGCTTTGTTTCAAAAATATAATTGTGGCTTTGACCATTAGTATCAATGCAATACTTAATATTTTAATACAATTAATAGCCACAGAATAATGACACCATTAAGTGTTTTTTTCCTCAGCAACAGCAGCATACTGTATTCCCTTTGATACGAAACATCAGAGATAAAAAATGGTTGGATGGATTTGACTGTGTTCATTAGTCCCATAGTGTGCACGTTCTTTTCTTTACTTCAGCGAATATCACCCAACATTAAACAACTCCAAACAAATATGGCTGAGATGGTCAGTGATAAATACACTTTATTGATTTTCTGCTGGTCAAACTGTGATTTTGAATTTTTTGAATTTTTTTAAGGAATGCATTTGTTTTGCTTCAAGTGAGTCGTGTAATATTATTTGCCAGTCAAACTGATGGTTAATGACGAGCATGAGACTTGAAATGAACCTGTTATGTTTATGTCTCAATAACCAGCTCACTCTATACTATAACATTACGAAAAACCACATCAAAATATAAAAGAGTTAGAAAATGAACATCCATATTTATTCTAATGAGTTCTGTGCATCTTCCTACAATGACTTGGCCAAAATCACCATTAGACAGCTTTTCCATATTTTCTGACATATTTTGATGGCTGCACAGGTTAAATGTGTTTCAAACACAGAGGGACGGTGGAGACAGGAGTCGAACCACCCGTGCAGCATGCACACAATAAAGATTATCAGATGATACTGGTTTACAATTTAACCATAGTACTACTTCATTATTGTTTATATCAGTTGATTATTTTATTAACATGTTACATTATGTAACATTAATGTTACATAACGTTAGAAATAACTTGACTTTCATTTTTGAACTGGGTATATATTTTATATATCTAGTATTTACCTAATATTTATATCATAACCACTTCATCAAGATGTATTCGTTCCATGTATACTGCTTTTGAGTCAATTTACTATTGTGTTGTGACACATGAAGAGAAGTACAAATTAATAAAGAACAGCTGTTAAGTAGGCATGGCTGGCAACAATGGTACAGAGCCCACACTGCTATTTGTTTGTTTGGTGGTTGTTGGGTTGATTATCCTTCCAGTGGAAAGAGGAATAAAGATTTGAAAGAAAAAAGAGGGAGTGTAATGTGTCAGGAAAATCTCTACCAGCTCCAGCTGCTCTTCCCATGTAATTTGAAAGGGCCCCTAACCCTAAACAAAGCATGGAGAGAAAGGGCAAAGCTACAGCTAAAGAGAAAAGCAGATAGGGTGAGAGGCACAAACAGAAAGTTAGAAAATAGATGACAGACAGAGAAAGCTGAAAAGAGTGCAACATGAAAAACAAAATATGTCGCATTAGTAAAGCTCAATATAAATCCACTCACCTTGGTGTGTAAGAGCTTCCTTTGCCCACGGCCAGGTCGCAGCTCCTGCCAGCTCTTGACGCATTGAGTTGCTTGCAAAGAAGACGTTGAGTGTGTCTGTGCCGCTCAGCTTTAGTTCCTCCTTTAGTTCTTTCACACTTATATAAGCCCTGTATATATTTAAAGGAGAGAAAACATGCAAACATCAGAATGTTTCGTAGTTCAAAGAAAAAGCTAAATGCACACCTTTCATCCTACAGTATGACCTCTGACCGGTGAAGTGAATAACACTGATTATCTCTATATCATGACACCAGTTATTGGGTGGGATACATTAGGGACCAACTGAACATTTCTCCTGAAATTTAATGTATTAGAAGCAGGAAAAATGAGCAAGTGTAAGGATTTGAGTCAGTTTGACGAGGGTCAAATTGTGAAGGCTAGACGACTGGGTAGAGCGTCTCCACAACTGCAGCTCGTGTGGGGTGTACCCAGTCTGCAGTGGTCAGTATTGATCAAAGGTGGTCCAAGTAAGGAACAGTGGTGAACCAGGGACATGGTCATGGAAGTGAAGGCTGGTCCATGTGGTCCAATCCCACAGACGAGCTACTGATACTCACATTACCCAGTGCATCACAGTTTGTTACAGATAGGGTTACAGACCAGTTAGAGTGCCCATGCTGGACTGGACCAAAGAGTAATGGAAGAGGGTGGCCTGGTCTGATGAATCTGGATGCGTATGCATCGCATACCTGGAGATTTCTTGGTACTATGATGCATTGAAGGAAAAATGCAAGCCAGCAGAGGCAGTGTAAAGCTTTGGCCATTGTTTTGCTTTGGAACTTTGGGTCCTGCCATTCATATGGATGTTACTTTGACATGTGCCATCTACCTAAGAACTGTTGTAAACCATGTACACCCCTTCACGGAAATGGTATTTCCTGATGGCTGTGTCTGCTTTCAGCTCTGCCACAAAGCAAACAATGGTTCGGGAATGGTTTGGTTTTATTCTGCAGCTATAATGTTATAATGTTATATAATATGCGTTCCCAAAAATAAAACTGATTACATAGTTCAAAGCTTAAAGTTAGAAAATTAACCAATTTTACAAGCAGTTGCTTCTCTAAATGTTGTTGTTACAGAAATATGGCATGTAATAGTGTGCTATAGTAGGGAAGCTAATACAAAACACTGTATAGAACAAGAAAAAAGAAAGAAAAAAGAAGAGAAACGTGGAAATAAAAGATAGCCTCAGGAGGGGAAATTTTGGAGGAAAATATTTGTCTGGCTTATAATTCGGGAAGAGTTATCTCACAAGCTGTGTATTGTTGAGTGTGGTGCTAGGCTATTCTAACATTTAGCATTGGCAGCAGAAAGTAAAAAATAAATAAATAATAACTAAAAATACACAACAACGTACCAAACATCCTTAATTAAACATTGTTTATCCTTAGAGACATATGCGTAGTGAGTGTGCTCCAGTGTGAGCTTACCCTCAAACTAGAATAAGTGACAGCATAACAGTCAGAGTTCCTTATTAGAAGTTAAAGACTGGCATAGTCAAAGAGCTCTTACACAGTTGTTTTCAGTTAAGTTGGCTGATTATGTTCCTCTTTGTGTTTCACTTGATTAGCATCTACTTTTTTCTCTCTGATGTGCCAGTTACAACCTATAGTTGCAGCAGGTGTTGTGTAAGAGTGACATAAACCTTAGCTCAGTTGATTTGTACTTGTACAGTAAATGTAGTCTATCATATATTAAAATCAGATGGATTAGCGTTAGCCCAGCTAAGTGATAAAAGAAAGGCTCAGAACACATATCTCCAGTAGATATCTCTTCCCACCCAACTCACAGCATGAAAGAAAACAAGTACATTTCACATAATATCTTTGCAAGCAAGGAGACAAGCATTCACCAGATAATTCTATACCTTGCTAGTATGGTTTTGGGTCCGTATTTATCTTGAGAACTTTCTTGGTTTTTCATTACAAAGATTTAACAAGGTGCTGGAAACATTCCTCAGAGATTTTGTTGCATGTTTGACATCCAACACATCGCACAGTTGCTGCAGATTTGTCGGCTGCAAAGGCGCTCTAATGGTTTGCGATCTGGTGACTGTGAAGGCTGTTTGAATACAGTGATATCATTGTCATGTTCAACAGACCTTGTTGAGAACATCTTTGTCATGTGGATTTTATCCTGCTGGAACCAGCCATCAAAAGATAGGCTGGGTGCAGACCGTGGTCGTAAAGCAGCAATACTCATGTAGGCCTCAATCGATACAATGCTCAGCTGATACTAAGAGGCCAAAAGTATGCCATGAAAATATCCCAACTCCACCAGCACCCTGAACCGTTGATGAGTGTACATCCTGATTGGGGTGAGCAAATTGGTCTCATTAGAATCTGTTTAAAGACAGATGGTCAGTGCAGAGTATCTCTTTACTTAAATCCATCAATATTCCTCTCAGATCTCTCTCTGCCTACAAAAATGACCTTAGGACACTTTCATGTCTGATGCTAAGGTTGTTTTTCCTCGGCTGCTGTGAGGTCACATGTCATTTTTCTCCTTTGGTTTAATAGCTTGAAAGCTATGTCACCTATTACCATTGCTGGGTCTGAAAGTCATGCAGTGTGACTGCCCAGTGCCTCCATGCCAGACAGTTTAGGCTTTTATCCAGGTCTGTTTTTTTAGAGCAACTGGAAGGAAATAAAATCTGTCTGTTTGAGACTGCATGTGGAGTCTTCTACTCATGCACTAGCACAGAGGTAGGTCAGATTACTTCATATTTATAAGAATATATTCTGGTAAGTGCATGAATCATGCATAACTTTGTTTGTGAAGTCTTGTTTTTTGGGGGTTTTTTCATCACGCACAGGCCATGCTTTCAGAGTGTTTTTCTTTTTTTATTATTATAACGTAATGGATTGTTGTTTCATGTTGTATGTTTTGAGCCAGGAGTTCAGGTTTTATGTGGTTGATCAATTTCAGCTGTAGGGCTTACTTTGTTGAAGAATTCTGAGCCATAATCTAAATTTACTTCATTTGAATTCTCGTGTTTTACTTCTCGTAAGTTTGTCAAACAAAGTTTATGCTTTTGATTAGGCTCAGAAGCAGGTTTACATTTATTAATAGTAAAAGGTTAAAAAGCATTAGAAATATCATTATATATTTGCTCATTAAAGGATTGAGGTTTGGCTTAGTGCTCCTTACATTGTTCCAAGAACCTGAAGGATAGACAGGTGAGCTTGTGACTGTAAGACATCAGCTTTCAGCTGGGATAAATCTAGATGGATGAAATGAGAAAACAGTAATCCCCATCCTCTCACACGCCACTGCCAATGCACCATTAAGTAAGGCACTTCAAACTGGTCCAAAGTTGCTCAGCAGCCAAGAACCATACATCTGGCAAGCACTCTTAATGCAATCCCTCCTTCAGTGCATGTGTTGTACAGTAAATAAGAATGTGTTTCCTTGGGCACTTTGCCTGACTAAATAGGGTTTAAGATTTAAGATGCTTCAGGGAAACCCTCCTCACACTACATTACTGAAGCAGAGTTCAGTTGAGGCTGCGTGCAGTATTCATCACCCCAGGGCGATGTAATTACAAGTGACAGAAAGTTGATCACTAAAGAGTTGACTCTTCAACTTCTCAGACTCAGAGGATGCCTCAGTGGAAGACTACGGCCAACCTGGCAAATAATAAATGGCTCTACATGATTGAAATGAAAACCCCGGTTATGCATTAACAACATTTGCGGCTAAGTCAAGCGCAGCATGAGTCAACAGCAGAGTCAGCACCAGCGCAGTTACCATGTAAAGCTGTAGATGTGCATCCATTCAAAATATTACTGTTGACAAGTCAGTTACTTTGAACCAGAAGACAGACTGTGAAAATGTCACGGCAGCAGCAGGCAAACATTTTACCATGTTGCGCACTTTACTGTGCACCTCGCTTGCCTTTCAACAATTTTGTCTTTTAGCTAAGGTCAATAAAAAGTACGTGCAGTTACTCCTTTCCCCTTATTTTTTGCTAATTCTAGTTTTCCTTTTAAGACCTATGACTGACAGTGTACACAAACAAAGGAGGTGGAGCCTATCCCAGTTGTCAAGAAGTTCATAAACTTCACAATGTCTTTATAAAATCGTACCAAATTGCAGTAAGTCTGAACAGAGTTGCTGTGCACACCTTACATATTTTACCTCACCAGACAAAAGACGGTGCAAAACATTTAGATAGCAAAACAAATGTCAGGTACGTACATCATTTTCCAGCATATTTTTAACCCCAGGTGGGGTTAAATGTCAGTCATACATATTTCACCTCTGTAATATTCTTGACATCTAAATTGAGCTAGTTGTAAGTATATTGGAGCTATTTCTCATATTTTGTAAACTTATTGTATTATTTAATTCGTTTAGTCTGTCACTGTTATTGTCTTGGAGCAACTGTAACCCACATAATTAACATAAAGGGATTATTAAAGTATTCTGACTGATTCTGATGTGTCACTTCTTCAAACAATTTTCCAGGAACTTATTTGATGTTTAGCTCCAACAGAGGCTCATACCGAGGATGCTAGCTTGTGTCTGGCTCTGAGCTCTGGATAGCTTTAGCTTTAGCTTTAGCCACTGTGACACTATTAGCTTCTTTACATATTTTACACATACATATTCAGCAGGGTAATTAATGTCTGATTCATTTTGCTGTAACAAACATTTTTGTTGTGGTTCCCCACAGTTTACTTTTGCAAACTTCATTCACAGTGAGGATTTTCCAAGCTAACAACTGGTGTGTGGCTGTGAGTGTATATAAGACTATTTCCACACATGTGTTGCACATGCATGAAACAGCCCAGGTTGTAATCAGTCATATGGAAAGCTGTCCGGTCGGTCACCAGGTCAAAGCAGAAACATTTTGAATAATCCTGCTGATATCTATCCGGATATGGACTGGGTAATGTTTTCAGTATGAAAAGATGCCACATTGTTTGACAAAAAATGAAAATGATGTTATTCAAAGACACCCTGAAAATCAAAATGAAAAAAAGATGCGGCAGGCTAGTCCACTTTGCTGAAATTTCATTACAGAAACTCAAAATAGTACTCAGTAGTTTGCAAGGCCCCCGCATGCCTGACAACACTGGGACATGCTTCTAAAGAGATGACGGATGGTGTCCTGGGGGATCTCCACCCAGATCTGGACCACAGCATCACAAAGCTCCTGGACAGTTTCAGTTAGAACCTGTTTGTGTCAGATGGACCGAGACAGAATGCCCCAGAGGACTCTATTGGATTTTTCTACTGGAATAAAGTGGCCACCGCCTGTGAAACCATTTCTGTTTTAGGGGTTGTTTCATTGTTGCCCCACTAGCGCACATGTTGTTCGTTTCATTAACACCAGAGCAGCTGAAACTGATTAACAACGCTCTCTGATACTTGATGTTACACTCTGATTTAAAAGTGTTTTTTGGTTTGGTTATTTTCAAGCAGTGTATAGACAACGACTGCAGAGCTGAATAGGACTCTGGGACTATCGGCTATGTCCATCTTATGGCTAAACTATTTCAGCATACGACTATTTTCTAGTTTCTAGAACTGAAAGCTTCCTTTTATATGTAGCACTACCTAAAATCATCCATTTTGACAGTTAGCCTCCCCTGTAAGAATTGAAAGCTTGGTGGGTGTACTAACAGAAACTAAAAACGTAGCAAACTGGCGAGTTTGCATGCTCTGGCCTAAGTTGACTAGCAGAGAAATGCATAAGGCTTGTGACAGCTTAGCTTAACTGAGCTGAGAGACAGCACTGAATCAATGTCATTCACATGTAGAACTGCTGCTCTAAGAAATATTTATACTTTTACTAGTGAATAAAACACAAGCACATTTAAACTTGACCTAACGTCATGTCACGCACAGAATTCACACGCATGTTAAGCATGAACGAGGCTGTGACGGATGTTTCAGAGGAGCTGCCTGGAACTCTTTGCACATAAGGGCTCTGGCCAGGATTAACTAACCAAAGACTGTTAGCTAATCCAGGACATTTGTCTTAGCGTAAATATACATGATGTCCCCCGCCACCCCATCACTCCCGCCATCCTTGCCTTTCTCTCTCCATTTTTCCCCTTTTGCACTCACTTTCCTTTTTTGCGATGCCAGAATCTCCAGCGTACCTGGCTATTGCTCTAGAACTGGCTCTTGACCGCAAATTTGTGTCGTGACAGCAGCTGGCTTCAAAAACCTCAGGCCTTGTACTGGCCAGCAGCAGCTGCACTCATATAGGGTCCCAAAATCTGAATACCTGGCCAACAGCTCAGAGAGAGAGGGGTGGGGGGGCTGCAGTGAAGGGATATCAAAAACCCAGATCCCAAACATAAAAATGCTTCAGTGTTCTGCAAATGCCAGCAAAATGTCATCCTCGCATTAATTCTCTCTCCTGCCTGAGAAAGCTTGAATTGGGATCCAGGTACACAGATGCACACACACATGCTCCCACTCACACACAAGGATTTTCAGCATGCTGAGGTCAGGACCTTTCTAAAAGACCTACATTACTGTTACTCTGCTGAGACCAGTTTTTATGACACCCTGGTCGCCTGTGTATTGGCTGTCCATGTTGTTTTTACTGGAGGGTCAGAAGCTTATAGACAGAAATGTTAGCAATAGTCCCTGCAAAAGTAAAATGCACTGAATTACACACATACCATGACTGGTGAGTTTTGCTTTCATTATCTAAACTGCAGAAGATTTCTTTCGGAAAGCAAACAAAAAAACAAAAAACAAATCCAGATCCATAATTTTAAAAGATATATTAAAATCAAACATGTTGTAATTGCCCAGTTAATTTATTTAAGTATAAATATGGTCATATTAAATCTAGAATAACTCAAAGAGGTTTTTTTTATATAACTAAGGCCAAGGACTAGACCTCTGAATAAAACTGTGTTGGTGCAAAACAACCGAGTGGAGTGGTCTCTGCTGTCCAGTTCTTCATTAGAGTCTATCTCCTCTCTGCAGGGTAGAAGGCTCAGGCTGCGATAGGGAACATTTGACCATTACAACTACCAACCTCATTTTTTCCCCTCTGCCTCTGTGAGTCTATCCCAGCAAGCTCATGACGGGACACCATAAATTTACATCTACTTTTGACACACCCAAAGGGCTTCCTCCATATGGCCAAGCAATGAGACCACACGCACGCAACCCAGCTTTTTTCTTTTTTGCTTCTACTGAACTTTAACATTTAACCTTATGTCCTTTTCCAGCGACAGGATGTTGCACATTCGTACAGATGCAAATATGCACACCTGCTGGCTGCACAGTACGGTTACATTCTCCATCTCTTGGCCACTGGGAGCTGTCCAGTTAAACATATCTTCTTCTATTGGCCGCTGAAAATGCTGAAGGTTAATCACCTTGCTCACAGGCACTGTTTTTATATTAAGGAAAGTTCAGACTTCCCTGGTGTCTATACCCCAGATTTCGTTGCCAGTTAGTTTATTGACACTTCTTCAGGACAAAGAACAAAAAGCCAGAAATTAAAGATTCCAGGAATAACACATGACCAATGCCCCTGGGGCTAAAATGGGAGTTCACTTCAATTCAATTTTATACCAGTGAAAAGTTTGGACACAACTTTATTTTCATGACTATTTTACATTGTAGATTTTCACTGAAGGCATCAAAACTATGAATGAACACATATGTAATTATGTAGTAAAGAAAATGTGTGAAATAGTTCAAAACATGTTTTATATTTAATTCTTCAAAATAGCCGCCCTTTGCTTTGATTACTGCTTTGCACACTCTTGGTCTTCTCTCGATGAGCCTTATGAGGTTGTCACCTGAAATGGTTTTCTTGTCTTGAGGAAGTTCCCAGAGATGCTGAGCACTTGTTTGCGTTTTTGCCTTTACTCTGCGGTCCACCTCATCCCAAACCATCTCGATGGTGTTGGGATGAGGTGGAACCAAAGATCTCTAATTTGGACTCATTAGACCAAAGCACAGATTTCCACTGGTCTAAGCAGAGGTGACTCTTGGTCTTCCTTTCCTGGGGCGTCCTCATGTGAGCCGGTTTTGTCATAGCACTTGATGGTTTTTGCGTCTGCACTTGTGGACACGTTCAAAGTTTTAACAATTTTCCGGACTGACTGACCTTCAGTTCTTAACGTAATGATGGACTGCCATTACTCTTTACTTAGCTGATTGGTTCTTGCCATAATATGAACTCTAACAGTTGACAAAAAAGGCTGTCAGCTGTGTACCAACCTGACTTCTGCACAACACAACTGATGGTCCCAACACCATTTGAAGGCAAGAAATTCCACAAATGAAGCCTGACAGGCACACCTGTGAAGTGACAACCATCTCAGGTGACTACATTATTAAGCTCACTGAGAGAAGGCCAAGGGTTTGCAGAGCTGTCAACAAAGCAAAGGGCGGCAAGAATCTAAAATATAAGACATACTTAGAGTTATTTATCAAATTTTTCTTTGCTACATAATTCCATTTATCTTGGTTCATATATTTGATGTATTCAGTATGGATCAACAACGTCGAAGGTATTAAAATAAAGACAAGTCCATTAAATGAGAAGGTGTGTCCAAACTTTTGACTGGTAGTGTAATTAGTGCCAAAACACAACAGCAGTTGCCTCAAGGAACTTTAGATTGTAAGATAAACACCAACAACTTGGCAACAGTGGGAAGGAAAAACTCCCTTTTAAAAGGAAGAAACCTCTTATATCTTATCCCGGCTCAGTGTGTGTGTGTGTGTGTGTGTGTGTACAGAAAGCTGGGGTTTTCTGCATGGTAATGAAAATGTATGCTATGCCTTCTAATAATGCAGGCTAAGTGAATCATGTACAAGACTCCCTATTTATTAGATAGATAGGGTCTATTAGATAGATATGATTAAAATTACTGCAGCACTCTACTGTTAATGCCTGGCATGCTCTAACTCTGAGATAAAATATTATGATCAACAGTACCAAACACTGCAGTGGAGTCTAGCAGGACACAGAAGCATTGTCACTTGTAACCTTCACTAATGCTGTTTCTGTACTGTGACGAATTCTGAAAATTGAGTGACACCCTCAGACAATCCATTCCTCTGTAGATGATCAATTAGCTCCTTTACCACTAGTGTTTCAATGGTTTTTGAGATAACAGGAAGGTTGAAGATTGGCCTTTAATTAGCTCAAAACAAGGAATGGGTCTAATAGACACGTTGATGGTTTGGAAGAAGTTACTATTGAATGTAACACGGAAAAATCAGTTGGAGAGAAAAAGTCTAAATAAATATCAATGGCATTGAAAGTAGATGCACATGTCTGTGAGATGGTTATGAACTAGCAGCAGTGGGTAGCACCACAGTTTGTAGCTACAGCAAGACACTCCCTGAAAAACCATAGAAATAGCAAAGTGACTTGTAACAGTAATATTTAAAACTGACTTTTTATTGACCATTACTTCAGTGTTTTTTGCTGATCTACTGAATGTAATCCATACGAATGTTGTCATACTACATAAATATCCCATTTGTATTCAAAACTGCTTTACACTGAGAGCAGAATGTAATGATTACTTTTACAGGGAACTCTACTTAGTTACTTAACTTCCACAGTGGTAAAGAAAGGTCCATTACACTACAAAAAAAATAAAGAAATGGAAATATATCATGGGGAAAAAATGTTTGAAAAAACATTTATTCATCCTTGTGTTAAGCTGTCACTCTGTCAGCTCAAGACATCAGAAGCTAAATCTCATGGTTTAAAAAGCAGTTTTGGTTCCCATGTTCTGTTTCCCAGTGGCTCAGTGTGAAGCTTGTGGTTGAAATTTGGATTTTAAGTCCTTTAAGAACTTCGGCCGACGACCTCATGGGGAGACTTCGTGCGAGCTATTTAGAACGCTGCGTGAGCCCGACTGTCAGACCAAATGAAAGGCAGTGGGCTGCCGCTCGTGTTGTTTAGCAAAAATAAGTGTGTACTTTGGCCACTTAACCCACCATTTCGACTTCACAGAGCTCCCTCTAAGACCACTGGGGAAAGTGAGAGTCCCAATTTGTTCATGCCATATTATGAGCTACTGACTGCACGGCCTGCTGAAGTACTGCAGCATGCGAAATAGGGACACTTCACTGCCTCACAGGGAGAGGTACTCTTACTAGTGCCCATTCATGCCCATAGAAATCTTCTCTCTGGAATAATATCTTGCCTTTACTGGCTTAAAATGTAATCCTCCTACTTTCTATGCTATGTCTCCTCAACAATGTAGCCTTTTACATATTCCTGCTTAACGCTTTGCACAGTCTAAAATTGAATGGCCATTGTTCTCGTAAAAGCTACACAACACCTGGTTCAAAAATATTTCAGATTAAAAATCTTCTGTTAGTTTTTTGGGGGGGCCTTAAAGGAAGGCCTTTAAAGTTAAAAATACAGTACAGGAGTAGGGTTAGGTTGCATTTTAGATTATATTAAATGGACTTGTTCTCACTTTTCTACTCAATGTGAGGACTCACAGAGCTTTATACAACACGTCTCACTCCTACAAGTACGTTTTCTACATAGAGAGCCATTTTAGTAGATAACATTTGTTCAACAACCTTACCTGTCAGGAGAGTCAGGATCAAAACAGGTCTTGAGCACATCTGTAACATCTGGGTCACAGCAGTCTCCATCATCATAGTCGTAGTGTATACTGTTGCACCCCATGTTACAAACCCCATCCTGCCTCTTCCAGCTGTAACAGGGCCCCAACCTGAGACAGTCCCCTCCATCATGACCCGTCCTCGGATGGTCACATTCTGGGTCACACTGGCGGTTCCCAATCTTTGCAATACGGCAGTTGCTGAGGATGAATCTCTCCCGGAGGCTAGAGTTTTTCACTGTGTAGACACTCAGATCCAGAGTAATGTTGTAAGGGCGGAAGGCCTGAGTCAGAGCCTGGTGCTGGAGCTGAATTTGGGCTTCGGTCACCGTGGGGTTTCCACCATCATCGTTGGAGAGGTTGACAATCCGGTAGCGAATTCGCTTGGGTGTTCGGAGCTGCCAGTTGTCGTTGTATCCAGAGATGATATCTATATTGTCACAGGGTGTAAGGCCACAGGGTGGTGGCGAGAAGGAGGAGACAAGTTCTGGCTCAGGGACAGGACTGGTGATGATGGTTGGATGATGGTCTTTGTATGGAGTCCATAGCTGTTCCACCTAAAAGGCAGAAAAGCAGTACTAAATGAATTTTAGCGAAGATTAAGACAATTGGAAGAACACAAATCAACAACTAACAGTGTAGAAATTTGAAATGACCACTTACATTAGTAAAGTCAGCCCACATCGCCAGCACCGGCTCACTCATGTCAATTTGGAGTGGCCGTTTGAGCAAGTCCGCATGGGAGCGGGCATAGCCCCACAAGACCACACCTCCTACGTGGCCTCTAAAGCTTTGCCCCTGATCGGACTGATTGCTGCCAAGAAAGAGGGTTCTGCAGGCCTTCATGAAGGGGCTGTAGAGATTCCCTGACTGGTGGCTGCTTTCTCCTACCTAAGAGGGAAAAAATTAGGGATTTTTTTTCTTCATTTTATCATGTTCTGAATATACTTTAAGATTAATTGCCTAATTATTCTTTTTTAAAAGAACATATAAGCAGTAAGTCATCCAAATGTTACAGCATTAGAGTGCTGTGGCAGTTAGCTTTTTAAGAAGCTTTCCATTTGGTTGGCATGTAATATAGTCTCTCTGCTCCATGGATGCTCTCATTGGCAATAACTTCTATTGCCAGCATATTAATTGGGTGCCCTATAATCTGACAAAAAGCAAAAACAATCCCTAAGAGGATATTGTAATAGAGCTGGTAAATATGATATATAGCCATGGGTGAAATGCCTGGAAAACATCATGAAATGGACCATTGATTTGTATCTCTGGTAAATGACCAAACTCAATCACACACCTTAGCTCCATCAACATACAAAGTCATGTTATGACCATTGTAAGCGGCCATCAGGTGAGTCCAGACATTGGCTTGGTACCGCTGGTGGCTGTGGACAGTGGTGGATTTCACAGCTCGGTCTGTACGAAGTGTGAAGTAGAAGCGTGCATCTCTGGTGCCAGCAGTTTCCACAGTGTGAATGCCTACTGACCAACCCTTCTCACTTAGTGAGTGGGAACAGTTGTCAAAGACACCTAGGGGAGAAAAGTGGTGGAAAAAAATGAATATTCACAATTTACAAAGAGTCAGCACCCTTGAGAAATTGAACAATCACGCCAACAAGCAACCTTTCCAAGTGATTATACTCCTATGATTACAGGAGGAGAGACTAAAAGAGAGAGAGCAGTGCATAGAGGCTGAGACACAGTTAGTAAGACAGAGAGAGTAGACAGAGCCAGAAACAGCAGGACAGAACAGAGAGGGGAAGAAGGACGGAGGTATTTCACTAAGCAAAGGCAAGGCCCTGATGTTTCCATCTGCTGTTGCAACAGACACACACAGACGCACATCTGCTCCCCAGATGTCAAATACTAGGACAGAGAAGGGTCAGGGAACCCCCTCACCCTCCTCAAT
>NW_005187478.1:778210-783575 GCF_000239375.1 Pundamilia nyererei | reverse complement strand
GATGCTGTGACTGCAGCGGACCTCCCTGGGATCAAAACGAGTCAGGACCGGCTGCAAAGGGAAACATAAGCTCAAAGTAAACAGGAGACAGACAAGGGGTGGGGATGGCTACAATTTAACAATTACCAACTTCACAGTAATTGTGTGCTCTTTGTTCTTTTGTCTGTGTGTGTGTGTGTGTGTGTGTGTGTGTGTGTGTGTGTAGGCTTACTTGTGTATCTAAAAGGGAGCTGAGCCAGTTTCATGGCTAAGCATGTAACTCAGTAGTTGAGGTAAGACTTAGATAGATTTGTAGCTTAGTGTGGTAACTTCAAAATGGTATTTCACTTGCATTACACCGCAATGTTTCAGGACGACCAATCAACAAGCATCTTCAATGTGGCGATGCGCGTTCAGCTTAATTATTGCACTGAATCAATATTTTAACTCTGCAGCTATTTTGGCCTTTGGAGGGAAGCAGAAGCAGCTGGCAATGTAACACTGATATACTGTGGATTTGTACAGTCAAACATATTTACAAACAATTTGAGATCAAGTCCTGGTGGCAAACTGATTTAAACATTGATCATAAAAATACTGCATCTGCATTAAATTTTAAATACAACTGAAATGTGCAGCACAAGACGCACTAACAATGTGTGGCTAAACTTGTCTGTGCAGAACGTAAAGAACACGCACCGCTGCTCCATATAAGCAGTTCGCATTACTCAACTGACATCTTTGAAACAACAGGCAACTGGTGTTGGACTAAGCACAAGATAATTATTTTAGCCAACTTATTTTGTTGCTGCAAACTAGCAAGGACACAAATGTCCCTATGCAGCAATTTTAAAGGGAAATACTTTGTATCCTCGATTCTAAATGCTCCATCTATCAAACTGCTGACCTCTTCTGTCTGCTGTGTGCTTGTTGGGCAGGTAGTGTACAGTATCAGAGATACTATTAAAAAACTTCCTCTAACAAGGTTACTGAGGACAGTGAAATATCCAGGCCAGGAAACCCAAACAGTGGGCTGAATTATGCCCTGCAGAGCAGTGAGACACTGTGATGACTTTTTTTGCAGCTCACTACTACTGCTGCCAGACAACTCTATTGAATTACTCAATCATTTGATTCACTGTTAGAGTTCAGCTTTAAAAATGCTACATATAGCAGAGTAGGATACATGATCCAATCTAACATTGAAATCAAAACATGTGACAGTAAAGTAACAAGAAAATGAAACTTTAATAATTTAAGACTTTTATCAAAGACTTTAAAAACATTACTAACATTTAGAGAATTTCACGTGTCACTCTATCACTGATGAATATTTTATACAGTGTTGAATTTTTTTTAACTTTAGTACTATTGCTGTATATGTTGTGCAACATGCATGGAATCATGCAATAATACATCTTATTATTCAATTCAATTCAATTCAATTTTATTTCTATAGCGCCAAATCACAACAAAAGTCGCCTCAAGGCGCTTCATAGACACAGAGAAAAACCCAACAATCATATGACCCTCTGTTATCTGTATTATATATTAATGTAGGGCTTGTCAAATGTACTAATGGCATCATCATTTGTCCAGCAGCCCACTCGGGACTGGACTGTTTACAGCATTCTGCAACGCATACAGTCACACAAGAACAAAGGGTTGAAATGTGCAAACAGATTTAAAAGATCATCAGTGACCATTAGAAGTCAAACCAATGTCAATGTCATGTCTAGCAGAAACAATAGGAGTTTGTTTTTTACTGAATTGGTCAAATTCCTTCTGGACACTACAAAGAGAAAGGCCCATGCCACAAAATGCCGCCCTCACATAAGGAAGCAATGAGGGGAAAGAGAAGTTGAGTAATGGAGTCGGATCTTTGATCAGAGTAAATGTGAGCGGACATAACAGTTTGTGGTCTCCCTCACTATCTGGACAGCTGCAGTGCTACACCATAGTGCTTTAATCCTCTTCAATTTGCTTGATGTATGTGTTGTTCTGTCAAGTGTGCAGCTTTTCAAATGCAACATTCTCAGTATTAGAAAAATACCCATGTTTGTCTTCACGAGACGAGCCTGCAAAACAATGCAGGTTGTGTAGGAATCAGTGTGTCTACAGCTGGCACTTACAATCAGTGGAAATCCACAGGGAAGCTAACTCTTGATGAGAAGCTGAGTGAAATCACAGATTCTATGTCCTGAATTAGAATTTACCTGGTTAAACCAATCTTTTAATGTTATAACTCACTTTAGCTTTAGGGGTGTCACGATAACTGCGTATTGATGGTAACCGATCTTGAAAGGAGTTTCAGTTTTTCAAAGTTTCAGTGTTATTTCATTAAATTGATGAAAACCAACTAAAATTAATTGTAATTAAAAACAAAAAGGGAAAAAGCAAACGCTGTGACTTTGTGTCCAAAGTGTCGATGTGTTGCACTGAAGAGATACAACGCTGTGGAAAAATCTAGAACCAACATCTTTTGTTTATATTTTGCCGTGTTTGGATGCAGTGATTTATTGAAACATGAGCAAAGCATTCATGGGAACGCATTATAGAAAGCAAAGAAAATCAAAAATCAGTATTTGATATGACCACCATCATTCTGCGACACAGCCTGAACGTTTTGTATAATTCCTTTTAGTAACCTTCAGGTCTCACTGAAGGTCGGCCCACAGGTCTTCTTCTTCTTTCAGCTTCTTTTACTTTTACTGGCAGTGTATTTGGGATCATGGTCATGCTAAAACAATTAAGCCGTTATCAATCAACCGCTTTCCAGATGGTAGTGTATGCCGAATCACAATCTGACCATGACTTGCTACATTCATAGTTCCATCAAAGATACCCAACACCACTGGCTCTAATGCAGCCCCAAACCATGACACTGTTTTACTGTTGGCTGTAGACACTCACTGTTGTTTTTCTCCGTTTTGCACTTATTGACGACAATTTGAACCAATAATTTGAAATCTGGATTCATCAGTGTATAACACCTGTTGTAATCTTCAGTCCAGTTTGTGCATCATTTTTTATGCGTCACCCTTCACCCTGTGGCTTCTTCACACTCTCCACTTGTCCCGTTTCCTCTGATTTTTTTAAGGACACACTGCACACCATGCTGTCAAGTTTGGGAATCACTATTTTATACTTGTTAAACTGTTATCTTTGTAACTTTTTATAGATTCAACTAAAGTTATATAGTTGTGACAGGCATGGCTAAACATTTCAGGCATGCAGAATATTTGAATGATTCGTAGGTCACGATTAATTGACTTAACAAGCAAAAAAACATTTCCCCGAAAATGGTCAGGTACAAGGACTGGACTGAAAACAAGCCAATGTTCAAAGAAGAACTTTGAAAGACTTTTAGAACAACGGGAGAACTACTGCTCAAGACGATTTAAAAAAATAACAAGAACGTCTGGCAAAATATAAAGAAGTGAGAAGTCGTTCAAGACTTTGTACAATCTTTTATGAACTGACGTTAAACTACACCGCGTCAGGCTGGCCTGCACTTTCTTGTAATGTCAATTTTTAGCACAAAATGGTGCAGCAAGTTAACATAAGCCGTATTTAACCAGGTGAGTTGCTCTGCATAGATTTTTGTGGAATTTTTAGCTTAGCGTATAACATTTTAAGGCTACAATCTAACAATCTTGAAAGCAACATTTGCTTCCTGGTTTACATTGTAATTGTAAAATTCTTCCAAGAGGCTGTGTCGAGTGTCATCACTCATCACACAGTTATCAATACCAGCTATCAATATATTCATCGTCCTCTTTATAATAGCCTATTCTTCAGAAATGGAAATGATCCTGTCACATTATCTTCGTCAGCATCCGGTGGCAGCAATGATAATTGCTGTCAGTGTCCAATTATGTCCAATCACACTCATTATTGTTGTCAGCAGGGATGTAACTAGATCCTAAAACTTCCACGGTCTAGTTTGGGGTATGTATTCAAAACAAGCTGCACTCATTCATAAGATAATTCTATTAAGCTTCCATTTTTCTGGTTGTAATTATTGTTAGTACAACCCAAGGATAAGCTTGAGAAAATAGTAATGACAATGAGCAAATGATACAATCTGATCAGAAATGTATTCATATTAAAATATTTTGTTTGCTTAGTTTCTTATGTTGCACATTTTGACACACTAGCCTAAATGAGTGCACCAGAAGAATGCTATTTTCCTCCTTTCAAAGAAAGCAACAATCGCCCTGAGGTTATGAAGGGAAGGGATTTATGTGATAGCACTGAACTGTGTTTTTGGAGTTCATCTGCACTCAGTAGGAAGATCTGCTATGTTGTATGACTTGGAGACAGTGGCACTAACAAAAAGACATGATAGAACAGGAGGTTGCACATTTGAAGATGTTAAGATATTTTATTGGTATTGACCAGGAGGGAAAGCATTAGAGATGAGTACATCAGAGGGAGATCTCAGGTCGAGTGATTTGACTGGAGGAGAAGAGAAAGAAAGGAGACAGCCAAAAGAAGAAGATTAAAAACAAGATCTCCATCACTGTTTTAGCATATCGAGTGGGGCGTGTCAGGGAAGCCTATTTTTTAATATAGACATTAACTAAAATAATACATGTGTTCTGTAGTGCTGAGTTGTTCTGTGTTTGTTTCATTGTGTTCACAGTGTAGTTACTGAATTTGTGTATTAGTTGAAGATAGTTTTGTAAAGCTGTGACACCACGAGTGCAGTGGAGGTGAACCTTGCTGATGTTCATCTCAGATGGCCAGCTGAAGGTCATAAATACTTAATGTACAGCAAAACAATACTTTTACACAAAACTGAAATAGTTTTATTTATCCCCATAAGACCACTTTCAGTCAGAGACATATTTATATTACATATTTATCACCTTTCTCAGTGACCTCAGTTTTGATCATTATTAAAAAGGTCACCAGATCTTTCTACCACTTCAAAACGTCTCAAAACTGACTGAGAAATTGCTCCATGCAGGTCTTATGAAGCTGTCACCCTGTATTTGCAGGATTATCCAAATTATCAGTAGGATGACTTCAACTTCCTCAGAATGCAGCAGTCCTTATATGTACACAGCATTTTGAACACAATACTCCAGTGTTGAAATCATTTCATTGGCTCCAGTTCAACATAGAATTAACTTTGGAATCCTTTGATTGGTTTGGCTTTCTCAGTTCCATCATCAGGTGCCGATCTTTTAGCTGTTCCCAGAATTAAATCTATGAGTTCTTTGGAACAAGCTGACCTGAGGCTGATTAAAGCCGTGTCTACATTCACAAACAAACTTAAAACCTTTTTATTTACACAGGCTCACACTTAATAACTGTGTGTGTGTGCGTGTGCGTGCGTGCGTGTGTGCGTGTGTGCGTGCGTGTGTGTGTGTGTGTG
>NW_005187478.1:767249-777940 GCF_000239375.1 Pundamilia nyererei | reverse complement strand
TATATATATATATATATATATACTTACGTGTAATATGTATATTCTTTTTGTCCGTTTTCGTTCTAAATATTGAAATATGTAGGAGACTGGTTGGTATAATTAAGGGCATAAGTGGCAGATTTTAATTTTGGAAACAATTGACTTCATTAACTAATTTAACTAGTTCACTGACTTAAGAAAAAGAGATCTAAGGCAGGCATTTCCCCTTTTTTATTTAGCTGTGTGAGCCTTGTGTAATTGCAGTACAGAGCGGAGTTACGGAAGCACTTTGAATCAGTGAGCGTGTTTATGAATGACCGCAGTCACCGCAAGGTTTGGCATTTTAATGATGTGACTTTTTATGAAAGATAATTTTTCAGTCCAGCTGATTTACAGGATAAGCCGTGCACAGATTGGTAGATATTTGCTTGTTAGTTTAGTTCATCTGACAGATTAATAATCGGATGATTTCAGCGCCTGAGTTTGCCTGATCAGTGATGTGTATTTGAAACAGTAAAAACCTCGCTTCAGTTTCAGAGAACTTCGTGCAACACATAACAGAAGACTGTCATTAAAAGGGAGCGATGGCAAACTTTGTGTGGCATGTCATACATGGGTGTTAACTAGATAACAGTGGTACCTTTGATGTTGTAAAGAAGAGTTTGCACCCACCTGCTATGACCGCGGGATTGCTCTGCCCTCCCTCTGCCTTCACCCAAAGCTCCAGGCTGAACGTGGCCCTCGGAAGCTCCACTCCCGCCGGCAGCTTCACCTTCAGTTGTTCCCGACGCCCGTTGAAGTACAGGGCTGTCATCCAGGACGGGGGCACTTTTGGTACAGGGCTCCCCCAGGTGCCCGCGGGAAGCCAGTCTCCCTCTTGCACCTCGTCAGAGTAGTCCTCCGTGACGCTTTCGGGGGTTGCTGTGGAGGACTGGTCTTCATCTCCCTGCTGGAGCCTTTGGAGGACCTGGAGCCCCCTGGAATCCGTGGAGCTGAACGGGGCGACTTTCTCCCAGCTGGAGTTGCCCTCTTCTTCGTAGCGAAACGTCCCGTGGAGGCTGCGGGTGAACCTGGAGCGGGGGTCGCGAGGGGCGCGCGAGGGAGACACGGCGTCTTTGACAGACTGCCCACCGCTTGCGCCGACTTCATTCTGCTCCCTCTGGTTGTCCGTGGAGCTTCCGGGCGACCCGAAATATTCGCCCCCCTCTCTCCCCGCCACCATCTCGGCGTCTCCCCGGCCTCCCTTCTCCTCCTCCCCCGCAGGAGCGAACCCTCGCGCCCCGGCTTCCAACCCGCACCCTCCTGCACAGACCGCACGAGCGCTCTTAACAGTGTACAGCTCTCTCCGGCTCGTGTGCGTCCTCGTACGGGCCGCTGGAGGGCGTTGTTGGGTCGGGGAGTGAGAGCTGGGCTGCCGCCGGGACCTCCACACGCCGGAGACGGCGCAGGGTTCACCTGCCAGCCTGGACAGCTCACGGTCTGCCTGCCGGGCCAAGGAACGTTTGTAGAGGCTCAGCGCATCGGAGCGAAGCAGCCACGTGTTAGCGATGAAGACGAGGAAGACAGCCAGTAGTCTGATCAACAGCATTTTCTCGGGTTCAGCGTTTGGCCGATGTATAAAAGGAGATTTCAGCCTTTTTATTTTTATTATTTTTAACAAAGGAATCTCACACAGGCTGAGATTAGAGAAATCTGCGCATTTTTTTCACAAGCAACAGAAAAAACAGTCTTTTTTGTTTTGTTTTGATTTTTTTTAACTGTAATGAACCTACTTAAAAAACAAAAAAGCAATCAGATGAAAACATACATCAGTGCATCCCAAAGAGTTCGAGAGGACATTTAAAGTTTCTCACTCAAACTTGAGGATTTTTAGAAGCTGTAGATTTGGAATAAAAGCAGGTGTTCAATATTGCTAAAGAATCACGGCAAAAATTCAGAGCTTTTGCGAAGTGAAGATAAATCGCTGCTTGGCACACGCGTGCACTTTGCGCAGACACTTAGTGGGGACGCGTTACCCCCTTTCCCGTGCGTGTCCGCAGTATATCTGCAGCCTCTGACTCTTTATTTCATCTTAGAGGGAAAAGAGCATACACCGAACTATCTGTGCAAGCCTTGCACCAAGCCCACGAGGTAAAGAAACACCGGTCTGATTTAGTATGTTAGAAATAATTATCAGCGCAAATGTTTGTTTTATGAAGAAGTAAAATTGGCAAATTTGTCTAAATCATAAAATCATCTGATATCTGGTTTCCTTCTTTGCTCGAGACCTGCTGTTTCTGTTTACCTGACCACTGCGGCATCAGTTTAGTGCGTCCTGTTCCAAAAAAAAAAAAGAAAAGAAACATCTGACCGCAAGGTGGATCGGAGTAAGCACTGCAAAAGAGCGGAAAAAATAAAGCGCAGCGCAAAGTGCCAGCCCTAAAATAGCAAAAGCCCCACTTGTTGAGCGTCCCTATAAATTCTGTAAGAGGACGAATGTGTTAGTCCATCAGAGTCAATCAGAGTTCTGCGTCTGCGCTCGAACTCCTCTTTTTTTCTTGTGCGTCTCTGTGCGCGCTTTGCTGCTGCTGCTGCTCTTCTCCACCGGTTTATGCAATTGTAGTAATATCCTCCTCCATTCACTCCTTCACCTCTCTCTCTCTCTCTCTCTCTCCCATTCTCCCGAGTCCAAAGGTTTTTATCAGGGAGCCCCTACCCGCCCTGACATCACCGGTAGGGGAAGTGTGGTGGTGGTGGTGATGGAGGAGGAGGGGGAGGCGTCCTACCCTCTCCCTCACACTTGAGTTTTACAAGGGAAATCCTCTCCTCTCTTCTTCTGCTGCTGCGCTGTGCATCACTCTGATCCAGAGTTGAGAGAGGAAAAAGGCTGTAAAGTTTATTTATGCATTTATTATTCTTGTCCTGACCTCATCCATCCACCTATCCATCCATCATCACTGTCGGTGGGAGGAGTATCCTGGCCCTTTTACTCTAGTAAAGGTGGCAATGCAAGACTGCTGCTAAACATGCAAATAGGCCGGAGAAATCCAAACCAAACGGCAAATATAGTTCGTGTGATGTCCTTCTAACCTAACAGGATGCTTATGAATCCACTGCATTTGTTTGACACTGGGTGTATGTGGAGGAACCAGCTTGTAAAAATTTGTTCTGCTACATGTGAGTAAAATTAGGCTCTCATCCTTCAAATGCCACCTCCATGGTGATTTACTTCCACTTGGGACTTGGAAGTCCCACGGAGAGCAATGAAAAAAATGACTTGGCTTGATTGCATGGGGTTAGTGTTATAGTCATTGGTAGGGGTTGGAAACGGGGGTCGTCACAGAGAGTTAAAGGGAGCTTAAAGTGAGGTCTGACGTCCTTCTCTATCTTGAAACATTTGTGCATCTGGTAATGTGGAGAATGGTCCAGGAAAAAAGTGCACTTGTGCGTGGGCAAGTGCACAAGCGCAACTTGCAAGTTTTAATACGTTATATTATACTATCTTATGCTATAATATTACATAATGTATATTTGCATTATGATATTCATAAGTCACACAGTGGATTACTGTGTAAACTGGTGTCAGATTGAGTAGAAAACAATCGCAGCATAAGCTACAGTATAGGTTTTGTTGTCCATGTCTTCTTAATGGGACTCTCTAACCTGGCAAAGGATGAATGATGGTGGCTGGGATGGGGGAGGAGAAGTGTTTTCTCCCTATGACCCTCCCTCACTCTCTTTCTTTTCCCCTCTCTCTCTCACACACATGCATTACCCCTAAATGAAATAGGTAAAGTTTGAGTAACCTTCTCTCTTCCTTTTCCTTCTTCTCTCCCGCCGTCCCTCCTGCAGTCTCACTCACACTCTGGCTCTCTTCACTGGTGCAGCACAGACAGGCACAACATCTGTCCTGCACGTGAAAAAGGTTGTTTTTTCTTGTCTTTTTTTTACCATCCAAATATGCTACCTGCTTTGTGCTGAACTCTTGTGCTCGTGTGGGCCAAGGCTGAAAAAAGGGGGTTAGGCAGAGAGGAAGAAATTAAACCAAGGTGGATGATGGCGAAATAATGCAATGCACACAGATTTGTCCGTTTGTAGGTGCCCAGTGAACAGATTCTATGAAAAGCTGTGTGCATCTGCATACATGCAGACATATACTTGCATAGTGAAGTGTTACAACAGCAAAAAAAAATACATTTTACTATCTTTTGATACTGTTTTTTATGCAAAAATGACAAAATATTACTGAAGGTCCAGCGGATTGTTGTTTTTTTTTGTAATTTCCATTATCAGGAGCAGTCTGTCCTCTGGAGGAAGGAAGGGCTGTGGTTGAAGTCTCTCACAAAAGCAAATGAAAGGCCCCTTTAATGGTCAACTCATTTTCTTTCAACCTCAATATTCACCCTGTTTGTTTTTTCCCTGCCTTTAGAGCTTGTGCATGTAAGCGTGTTTCGGGCAGAAACTCAGTAATGCTACTACTTTTGCATTCGAAAGCAAACAAACAGAAAACATGCATTTAAAGTGTTGCAGGTCTCCTTAAATTCTTTGTTGTTTCCGCGCCAGCTCTGAAGCTTATCGTACATTGATGAATATCTCAAGCCATGATGAATACCTTGCAAATGGGAAGATAGATTTTGGCATCTTGTGCAGGCCGTCTAAGTCAAAAGACAGGTGTCCTCACTGAAATGTTTCCAGAAGCTGCAAACAAAATCTATACTGATCCTTAAAAATCACTAAGAAGTGATATTTCCCCAGATGAGTTGAAAGTCTTGAAACTGCACATTGTGTTTTTTATGAATAAGTCATTATTTATCTTTTAAGTAGAAATTAAATCTTTAATAATAAATCCACAAAAAAAGGCCTCCTGTAGTCCACTTTTTTGTTGTTCCACACCTTCTAAAGTGTTGCCTCCTTCTTTCAGGCCCTGCTATTTTACTTTTTTGTGAGGCTCAATTTGCCAACAGGGCCCTGGCTCAAGGTTGGAGATGGAAATGGAGGAGGAGGGGGAGGCCACCGGCAGTTATGGCAGGGGCCCCTGAAGGGGCAAAAAACGGTCCTAAAGAGTGGGAGGCAGGAATTCCACAAACGCAGCCTGCTAAACATTCAGCTTTCTCTGCTGCAGAAGTGCCCTTTGAAATCCAGCTGCAACTGCATTTGGAGGAAGAGGGGGACAAGAGAAATCAGAGGAGGAGGGGGGGAGGGGGTCTTTAAATTTCCAACAAAAACAGAGGATGGAGGAGAAGAGGCAGAAGAGAAAGAGAGGAAGAGAGCCATAGAAGGGAGTGGGGTGTCTGGTAGAGCGTCTGAAAGGGGGTGCTCCTCCGGGGCCTCACCCCCCACTGTAAGGGACCTCCACCGATTATCCTTCATCTCAGCTTGTCCGTCTTGACCCCACCGACCCCGAGGCCAGCTCCATGTCCCCTTCCCCTTGTGCTCTCTTTTCTACACATGCACACACACACAACCTGGATCCTCATGCAAAAAAAAAAAAGAAAAGGAAGGGGGGGGGGGGGGCCCAATGGGAGAAAATCCAGGCTGATGCGGAGGACAAATGAGAAGGGGGAAGAATGAAGAAAAGAGTGCTTTTCACCACCACTGGTGTGAAATAGAAGTGGGGCAGGGAGATGGGCCGAGGGGGAAGACACATGAAGCACGGTGTGTGGACAGTGCTGCAGGTGTTTCACTCCAAGGATTCAGCATTCAGCAGTGAGGGTGTTCAAGTCAATAGCTGCGACATTTGGGCAACTTTGCTTCATTGCTTGGAAGCTTCACACTTTCATTAATAGTAATGGATTGGATTTATATAGCACTTTTCAAGGTACCCAAAGCGCTTTACAATGCCACTATTCATTCACTCTCACACTGGTGGAGGCAGCTACAGCTGCCTTGGGGCAGACTGACAGAAGCGAGGCTGCCATATCGTGCCATCGGCCCCTCTGGCCAACACCAGTCGGTGGTAGGGTAAAGTGTCTTGCCCAAGGACGCAACGACCAGGACAGAGAGGGGATCGAACCGGCGACTTTCCGGTTACGGATACGCTTCCCAACCCCCTGAGCCACGATCGCCCCGTTAATTGCCCTTTTTTTTCTTTCAAATTATATTTTCTACTGATCTCTAAAGCCTTGTTGAAATATGAAAAAAGTTTCCTCTTTTTGGAGCTTTTGTGAAAACTGCATCACTGCTGATATTAGCACAGTGACTTTCCATTGGCTTCTTCTAAACTCAGCATGATTCACCGCCTGCATGCAGCACAGAGGAAGCCCCTTTAACATGGTGGTCCCCTCTCAGAGAAACTCATTTGCTCTTCGACGTACTCAGTAACTTTCCTCTAGCTGAAAAAAACGTACTCTCCATCCTAACTGGGCTCCATAATGAAACATATAAACTTCTTTCCGCAAACAAAAACATGGGAAAATCCAATGTCGTGCGTGCCTACGTGGAGGACCCCTTATTTGCCCACATGGAGGTAAAAATGGAAAAATCAAGTAGCAGGCTGGACAAACTGTGAGCGTGAATATGTTAGTGCTCCTCGGGTTCTATTTGCAAAGCTGCAGGTGGATGCCTGAATGACACGATGCTGTTTGTGTTGGCTCGGCCCCTAGCTGCACTTTGTGGATGTGACCTACCTGCTTGATTTTTTATTTTTTTTAATGTAAAAAGGCAATCTGGAAAGAATGACAAGCACGGGAGCCACCGTGCATTTGTGTGGTGGACAGAAATCTCTGTAATATTTGGAGGTATTTCTTAAATAGAGACATCTGTGGTGCCGCAGATACACGTCTGATTCTTGAGATGTACTTACCTCTTAACTTAAAAGTGAATTCTGAGGCAGTATTCATGTGTTAAACAACTGAATCTGTGTTCTATCACAGTTACCGACTTTTATTCAGTAGCGGATGCTGATTACACAAAACTCTTCATTTGGTCCTCTTGTTATGGATTTTTATATGTGGCAACATTTTTAGATGTGTTCATCATTTCAACTGGATTGTTGCACTGAAAATGTCAGAGTCCTCTGAGGGAAGCTCAGTACATTTTGCAGTACATTTTAGAAAAAAAAATGTATACATCTTTTTCAATTCTAAATTTCATTTATACAGCGCCAAATTACAACAACAGTCGCCTCAAGGCGCTTTAGAGTGTAAGGTAGACTTTAAAGCATACATACAGAGAAAACCCCAACAATCATACGACACCCTATGAGGAAGCACTTTGGTGACAGTGGGAAGGAAAAACTCCCTTTTAACAGGAAGAAACCTCCAGCAGATCCAGGCTCAGGGAGGGGCGGGGCCATCTGCTGTGATCGGTTGGGGTGAGAGAAGGAAGACAGGATAAAGACATGCTGTGGAAGCTGTTTGTAAAGTACACTTTCTACCTCTCCACACTATTACATCCCTCAGGTATACAGATTACTTATAGATGCACATAGCCTGTTCAGTCCAAGTGTGCGATATTTTTAAATCCCAGTCTTATAGTATATATATTTTCAAGATTTGTGTCATTAAATATCATAATAAAAAACAAAAAAAGAGTCTTTAATCCTGAATCTAGAAGATGATGACAAAAATGCATACATGCAATATGTGTCCTTGCCTGATGTTCTTTTGTTGTTTGTGTGTTAACTAGCTGCCCCACTAACTTTCATGGCTACATGTTGTTAGTTGAGTTTATGAACTGGATGTTGTCATCTTATTATATTTCTCCAATAAATCAATGAATCTCTGTAAACATGTCCACCTGTTCATCTAATTTTCTTCAAAGCTTCCGTGGACATTATCTCACAACCTCCTTGTGTGATTTGAGCTTTGGATAGCAGCAAAAGCCAGTATGGCGGGAAGTTATAAAAAAGCTAGTAATTCTAGCTTCAGCCGAGATAACTGTGTTTCACACACACTGTTTAAAGGGGTTACAAAAATAGAAAGAAAACAAGGAAATAAAACAGCACACATGTTTAAAAGTCCATAACCAAAGTCATTTTTTTCTGTTGAATTACTATAAGTAGGCTTTACAATGTAGTACAAAACATGTAGTAATAATAATAATAATAATAATAATAATATAATCACATCGCAAAAAGTATTTTACAGAGTAACATAACATAGCATGAAGTGAAATAAACCAACTCCTTTTCCCAGTGTTGTTATTAACACTGAGAGTCCCTGTGTTAAATACGAGGATAGTATTTAATTCAGCACTGCTACATTGCCCTCCAATAAACATTAATGTCTGTTTTTCATGGCATGGGTCATAGGACTATATTCTTTATGATACTACTTAAACGTACAAATGATGTAAGCATTAAAACAGCTATAGAGACTAGGATTGGTATACTGAAAGCCAAATTAAAAGCTGTGCTCTTTTTTTTCCTGAGTCGATAATTCCCTGAAGTGTACATTTCCACCAGCGCGGTTTAACTCCTTCTCGCTAGGGGGCGATAATTTAAAACCAGGAGGTTTGCGGCTACCGGAGTAATCGAGGAAACTCAAGAGATTTCTCTCTGTTGCTAACAGTAGCTAGCCGGATAATCTTCTGAACAGTGCAGCCGTTCTTATTTTGTTGGCCGTTACAGTGTTCGTGTCTGTTTTTCTCTTTAGATTCCAGCGCTCTTGGAATTCGCTGCGAGTGACAAACGTTGAACCAGACAACGACGGCCAACCTTTTTTTCTCTCCGCTGGATGTTTGGCCATTCTTGTATTTCTCCCAGGATGTTAGCACATAAGCAAACCAGCTAGCTAGCAAATCTGCTAAAGTAGCCAAATAGCTGCTCTTTCCGGATGCTTTGAATAGCAACGCAGCGGATTTGGGGAGTTTCTAGTCGGCCTTGTATGATGTCAAGCAACCGGCCACAGCAAAGCGCTGCTGGGGCGAGTTCAGTGCCCAGCACAAGTAGCAGCAGCAGCAGTAGTAGTACAGGAGGCACTGGGAATACAAACGGTGGCAGCAGCGCTCCCACAAGTAATGGGAGCACTTCTGGAAATGTTGTGCCCTCACGGACCCTTGCAGCGGCCGGGGAGGGCGGCCTGTCAGTGCCAACTCTGGCCGCCGTGCCGTCAGCCCGGGGCGGCTTAGCTTCTCTCAGCAGACCGTCTGCGTCCTCTGGTAACAGAAAGAGATCCCTGCATCAGGCACCACTGTACAACGGTCTCTTGAATTCATACGAAGATAAAAGCAACGACTTCGTCTGGTTAGTTTTGTATTGCACTCGAGCTTTGGGGTGAGTTCCGTAAAAGTTTGAGAGCTGCACGATGACCCGGGCTTCTGCTTGTTTTTCAGTCCCATTTGCTTCGAAATGATAGACGAGGCACACATGACGAAGTGCGGGCACAGTTTTTGGTGAGTGTTTGTGTTGCAGAGAGAGTTACGCACAGCAAAGTATTCGACAGTGTCCCAAATGCTGTAGAGCAACAAATGTCACAGACTGGAGGAACGAAGTTCTCTTTAACAAAAGCCATGCACTCTGCGGCCATCCATACTTACAGCTGATTACTTAAAAAAACTTATGACGGTTTTTTATTTATTTATTTATTTTTTAGTATTTTTGTTCTTGAATTTTGTTTTATTGTTTGGGCATGTTTTAATGTTACGGATGGGCTTCTAGAGGAAGTTCCAAGTAGTCCTGTCGGTCACATCAGTGTTGCTATATTTTAATAACAACATCAAACCCATGACAATCCAAGTTCTGCACACCAGGCAAGCCTCACTTCTGCTCTGGTCAGACCCAAGAGTTTTTCTGACTCGAAATCTTGCAAAGGCAAGATTGGTTAAAGCAGTGAGTCTGTTTGGTGTACATTTCTGCGTTTTAGTTTGGGAGTTCAATAAGTAAAAGCAAGCTCAGGGTTAAAACATGTCCAACTAATTTATAATCCTGGTAATTTTCTTTTAGAGGAGGCCACCAATATTGTTTTGTATTCAAGGCGAAAATGAACCCCGAATTCAACTTTTCACTAATGTGGAAAGCCTGTAAAGGCTTTCTGTTTGTTTTGCACAGACAATTAATCAGGATTCATTAGGCTAACGTCAAAGCACAATGGCTTTTTGCCACCAGAATCAGTAAAATCTACTGGAAATAGTGTTATTTTTGGCAAAAATCCTAGTTATTTTGATCGATAATGAAATGACGGATATTTAATTTAGTCTAAAATAGAAGAGACTTATATTTTATTTAAGCACATTTTCTTTTAATTCTAGAAAGTAAATGATTGAACTAAGTCATCCACACTGCATTTTGATAAGAAGCAAAAAGGAAAAGGTTGTGTGCTGAAAGTCAAAGCAAGGGAATTACTGCACAACAGATTCTGGCACAGAGGTCATTTCATCTCAGTTATGTTGTTTCAATGACAAGATGAGCCAAAATTGAATTTAAAGCGCAGCTCTATAATATACTAAAACACAGTGACAGTGTGACTGTCAGTATTGAACTGCAAAGTTGGTTGTAGTAATCTAAAATAGGGCTGCCACAAATGATTATTTTGATAGTCGACTAGTCGCCGATTATTTTTGCGACTAGTCGCCGATTATTTTTGCGATTAGTCGACTAATCAGATCATCATCCATTGGACGTACAGCTTATTGCACCAGCAGCATCTGGTCTTATATAACTATCATTAGCTTACAGCTTGAAGTGTTTGTGCTAACTAAAAATAAAGACAAGATGGTAGTTTATTAATTTTTAATGAAATTTGCAGATTGTTTCGGTGAAGTTTAATAAACTCCTTGCTTTCTAAAATATAACA
>NW_005187478.1:723782-766605 GCF_000239375.1 Pundamilia nyererei | reverse complement strand
TAATCGTGACTAGTCGACTAATCGTGGCAGCCCTAATCTAAAAACAAAAAACCCCAAACAGCAAAAATATGAACAAGTTTTTAATGACAGTAAATGGTTTAAAGCTGAATATAAGCCGTAGACTCTTCAGCAAAGTTATGGGAAAGCTTAACGTGATTACTGGTAATCCACAGTTGGCTCAGTGTTCTTTATGCCTGTTGTGTTTGCTTTCAGTAATTCTCATTTCTTGTTTTTCAATGCTCATAATAAACATGACCAAAGATCCAAGTAATAAGATCAGCGCATTAGCAAGTTATGCCTCAGTTTGAGATAGTTTGTCTACTCTCTGGTGATGTCGGTGTGAGCAGATATCCTTAACAGGATCAGAGCGCTGGCTTTGATCAAACCTGTTTTTGAAGGTCACATATAATCAGAAGAAGACCCAGTATGGGATGAATAAAGATTATTTTGACTATGAATCATTTAAAGCTAATCTTGTAAGATCTTGGATTGAAATGTGGAGCTGGATATATCCATAATATTTATCTGTTCTCTCTCCATCCTGCAGTTTCAAGTGTATCCGCCAGAGTCTGGAGGACAGCAACAGATGTCCCAAGTGTAACTATATTATCGATAATGTGGATCAGGTCTACCCAAACTTTCTTGGTGGGTATTTTGAATTGGAGGGTTTTTTGTTTTGTTATGTTTTGGTTTTTTCTAACAGTCAGATGATCAGCTCCTAAACGAATCATTTTTCTCAGAGCTTTTCATTTGAACTTGGACATTAAAATGTAGCTGTTATGGCAATTTTGCACTTCATGGTTTTTAAAATCACAATATTTGAATTGATTTGTCTTTAGCTCATAATCAGTACTAAAATGAGACTTTCGTATTTGAATGAAGTCAAAATTGAAAGTTTTGTGTCATAAATGGGCCAAACAAAAATCTAAGGAAACACTTTGTGTAGGTATTTAAATGCATGATGATAAAGACTTTTCTTTTATTCATCACAAGTAAAATGTGTTGTTCCTTAGCTGTGACAATGTCTTTTTCTTTGTCATATACTTACTCCACCGGTTCTCCTCTCTTATTTATCCCTTGTCTACAACTTCCTCTGTCCCGCCTCACCACATCCCAGTAAATGAACTGATCCTTAAACAAAAACAGAGGTCAGAAGAGAAGAGGCTAAAGTTAGATCATCCAGTGAGTACAGCATGTTCTGAAACTGATTTCATTTCTTTCTCTCCTTGTTAAGATGTCAAGCATCTTAAAAATATGTTTTGTTACTTGTAACTGATCAGTGTCTCTGACCTTCAGAATGGGTCTCGGTGGCAGGTCTTCCAGGATGTTTTGAGTCCTGATCAGGAGAACTTGGACCTGGCAAATGTCAACCTGATGCTCGAGCTGCTGCTTCAGAAGAAGAAGCAGCTGGAAGCGGTAAGTGAGAGGCTGATCTGTGCATTTCTTTGTTTTTGTTTCACTTTTTTAGCTCTTTAGCTTTTCATGGGTTTCAGTGGAGGGTTTTTTTTTCTTTAAAATGATGTAAAGTTTGTTAATGCAATCCGTGCAAACCGAGGACGTTCATAATTAATGGCTATTAAGTCATGAAACTGATCACATGATCAGAGCTTGTAGATATAGATCTTGTAGGTTTCAGTGAAAAATGCACAAGATGCAGTGAAGAGACAGAATTACAAAGGGTCAATTATTTCAGCACTGTACTGGTCTGTTGTGGTGAAGAGGGAGCTGAGTGTAAAAGTGAAGCTCTCAATTTACCGGGCGATCTACGTCCCTACCCTCACCTATGGTCACGAGCTGTGGGTAGTGACCGAAAGAACGAGATCGCGAATACAAGCGGCAGAAATGAGCTTCCTCCGAAGGGTGGCTGGCCTCTCTTAGAGATAGGGTGAGAAGTTTGGCCATTCGGGAGGGGCTCAGAGTAGAGCAGCTGCTGCTCCACATCGAAAGGAGCCAGCTGAGGTGGTTCGGGCATCTGACAAGGATGCCCCCTGGGCGCCTCCTGGGTGAGGTTTTCCGGGCATGTCCCACCAGGAGGAGTCCCCGGGGCAGACCCAGGACACGCTGGAGAGATTATATCTCTCTGGCCTGGGAACGCCTTGGTGTTGCCATGGACAAGCTGGAGGAGGTGGCTGGGGAGAGGGAGGTCTGGGCTTCTCTGCTTGGGCTGCTGCCCCCGCGACCCGGCCCCGGATAAGTGGAAGAAAATGGATGGATGGATAATTATATCCTTTTTGCTGATAGCTTGTTAATCCTTTTACAAGTTTTCTAAATTTATTCTTTAAATGTTATCACAAGGTTGTCACAGTGGAAAACAATCAGTAATATAAAACATAATGGAAATGTTTTAATATCCACTGAATGTCCACTTTTTGTTCTGGAAAGACAACAAATGAAATTTATGACGTCCAGTTAAGACCTTGTTGTTTTGGAGGCAGTGGGTTCTGATCCGTTTAATCTGAAACAAACAGAAGTTGTGTAATATTCTGAGTTTCTGATGACACAATAATGTGTTTGCTGTCGAGGTCATCATTGTATCAGGCCGCACTATTGAGGTGTTCCCTCTTACAGAATGTGACAAACATTTAATATTAATAATAATAATAATAATGGATTGCATTTATATAGTGCTTTTCTGGACCCCTCAAAGCGCTCCAATACAGCAGGATGTCCATCACATTAAATGCGTCACTCTGTCAGACTTCCTGGCAGAAAGAAGTTCTTTTGGGTTGCGTTAGACTTCAGATGTTGATAATAAATCAGGCATTGTATGTGTATATAGTACTGGTAGCGATGGTAAAGATGTTGCTTTTGTCAGAAGGTTTCTGGGCAGTTTCACACATCCTTTTTTTTTTGTTTTTGTCAGTTTACGTGACATAAAAAGAGAAGTAGGACTTTACATCCTTAGATTTCATCAGCACTATCTAAGACTTGCATTGATGATGAGATGTAAAATCCAGACCAGTTTTGAAATGGGAGCCTTTGAATTGCAAGTATGGATGCTACAAACACGTCTTTCAGATTTTCAGATGGCGCTACATGACGCCTTGAGCTTTCTCGCTGTCGAGCACATGCTCGTCTTTCTGTTTCTTTTTCACACAAACACATGCCGTGTGTCACTGTTTGACTGTCATACAAACAGACAGACTCACACAAGAGCTGGCCCAGTAATTCAGCTAATTGGTGTCTGTCCAAGCTAGTTCAGACATAAGGGCTCCATAGTTAGCTGTGATATTGTATATAGTTAATGGTCTTCCTTTGCCTTGCTGCTTATTCTGTATACACTCATTGCTGATTGATTGTTAGCATGTGTGTGATAATTTGCCTCTGGACATATTTCATATCTGATTGGGCTTGTTTTTGTTTAGCCTGTCATTCTTCTTATTTAATCACTTCTGATTTACCAGTTTTGGATTCCATGTAGATATTTCATATCAGTCAAATTTAGGTCCCTGCCACTTAACTGTGTATTTTTGATGTTTTGTTAGTATTCCTCCTGTGTTTACTGTTGTTACTCAGCTATCCAAACCTTAAATATGATCCAAAAACATCAACATGTTAGATTTAATCGTCAGCGAATCTTAGTCTCCGTCTTAAATGTCAGCATCAGTCAGTGTGGGTGTGGTGGTGCTTTTCAGTGCTTGAGATGTTTGCTTTGGAGCTACTCTTTGGTTTTCATTGAAGATTAAATAGAATTGAATAGAAATAGTCAGATATTCTCTCCATCTGAAACCTATGACATGCTTTCAAAGAACACAGTTGTCATCAGTATTTGCCTAACAGCCAGAGACTCTTAGGTTTGGTGTTCTTGAGCATTTTCATGGTTCGATTGAAGGTTAACCAGAGGAAAGAGTTTACCACAGTGATTGGATCAAAAATGGTTAAATATTCAAATGAATATAAAACTCAATTCTGATGTGTTCACACTCGAAGCCTGAAGTGTTTAAAGTTGTTAAAATATTCTATCACAGATGTATCAGCTTACGTTTTATTGGAAAATGGTATCATTTCTTTATATAGATATATTCCAAAAATATGGATGGATGGAGAAATGACAGATATTTAACAGGGTCGCTTGGTAAAATATTGGTTAAAGTCTAAGATATAACAGACTTATATTTATTTAAGCACATTTTCTTTTAATTCTAGAAAGTAAGTGATTGAACCAAGTCATCCACACTGCATTTTGATAAGAAGCTAAAAATAAGGAAAACGTGCTGAAAGTCAAAGTAAGAGAATCGCTGCAAAAAAAGATTCTGGCTCTGAAGTTGTTGTTTGTGTTGTTTCAGTGACAAGATGAGCCAAAGTTACAATTGAAATGAAAGCACAGCTTATAATATACTAAAACACACAGTGACAGTGTGACTGCCAGTCGAACATTGTTGGCTGCTGAGGTGTGATGTGCAACCTGCTGCATAGTGTGGAGTCTTTTTTTTGCAGTGCACTTAAAGAAGGAAAAGCTCAATGTGACTGTGGGCTTTTTTTGGGAGGGGGAGGAGCCGATCAGGTAATTTGTTGCTAACGCCAAGTTAAAGTTAAATGTAAACATTAGCTTTGGGCTAGTCCACGGTTGTGAATTTAGTTGAACGACAGCATATTCACCAAAACAAGCTACATTCACTGGCCGGAGTAGTTTGTGTGTGAACCTTTTCATGACAGGATCCTTCCCCGTTCTGCACAGCACTGCTTTCATTTCCTGTAGCTGGGATGGAAGTAAAGCCAGAGACGAAAGTACAACTAAAATGATAAATCGCAAGCTTTAGAACTACGGTTATTATTTTGTGCTTTTCTGAGGATGAAAGCTAGTGTTGAACTGAGAACAAATGATATCTCGAGTGTCTTTTCAGCAGATCAGCAAAACTATTCTGTGATTTCAAGTAATACTTGATTATGTAAGCTGTCCATATCTCCACTAGGAATCCCAGGCAGCTCAGAGACAGATCCTCATGGAGTTCCTTAAAGAAGCCAGGAGAAACAAGAGAGAGGTACGCTGCACAAATTTCCCACACAAAGCTGACGCGGTGCTGAGAAAAGAGCAGTATTTGTAATGGCTGACGCCCAGCTTTGTGTCAGTCAGTGTTTGTAGGTGTTAACAAAGGCAAGCGCGTTCAGTTGTGTTTTTGGTTTTGTTGGCAGCAACTAGAGCAACTGCAGAAAGAGCTCAACTTCCTCGAAGAAGACATCAAACGTGTTGAGGTAGGTAAACTGACAAAGCGCAGTCCAAAGATGGATTGCTGTGCCCTCATTCACATGTTCTCTTGTGAAAATACGGGGGAACAGAATGCATGATTATAAAAACATATTATGCTGTGAAATCACAAAACCCCGGGGCCGCTCATCATCACAGCTTGAGATGGACAAACAAGTTATGTTGGTGTCATTTTCCAGGAAATGAGTGGGCTGTACTCTCCTGTGATGGAGGCTGAGTGTACTGTGCCTAATGTGGAAGCTCCCTCTCCAGCACCCAGGTAATGCTGATGTGTGCTGCATAATAAATGTGTCTATGCAGAACATAATAACACCATATTCACCTTGTTCGTTTACCAAAACAGGAGCTCGTACTGTGCTCGCTCACGAAAACGTTTTGCCTTTTGCTCTACAACGGCTGCTTTGTCTGTGTGGAACAAAGCCAGTGCATACAGTCGAGATGCCAGAGGCTTCAGCAGTCGCTGTGTGGTGTGACTTACTCCACGTCTTGTGTGTTTGTTTCTGTGTTGAGCAGTTGCAGTAGTATTATAGACCAACCCGACTACAACCAGCCTCCAGGATTTGGTGGAGCAGCCCAGGTACAGCGGAGAGATTTATTTATTTAAAAAAAAAAATAGCTTGGAGTAAAAACTGTTTCAGACAGGATGAAGTAACGGGCTGCACCAAGGCCCAGTAAAAGATCATTTTACTGGGGTTATAACTGTAAATCCAGCAAAGCTTTAATATCTGGAGCTGGAAATGGCTGGTGCGTTTTAATAAGGGGGCCTGTCACGTTTAGTTGTAGCTTTTTAACACAAATGTATTTGGAGGAAAATTATAAATACACTCTGAGGTTTCTGGCACTGCCTTCACTTTGCTCTTGGGACTGTTTCCTCAGGGAAAACGTCAGACCTGGTACAACAGCACCCTGGCGTCAAGAAGAAAGAGGCTCACAGCTCATTTTGAGGATCTAGAGCAGTGCTACTTCTCCAGCAAAATGTCCCGCATCACAGGTGCTGTTGTTGAGGGTTTAGACTGCTGTGGTCACATCATTTTTATGGCGTTTTCATTCGCACACAGTTGGAAAAACTGGTATTATTTCTTAAAGCAGGGCATCTGTGTTTAAGCTCTTAGTTATGGGCAACGACTCCATTTGTTTTTTTCCACAATGTGTATAATTCACAAATGCTGTGTTAACTGTGTGCGTGTTGTTTTCAGATGAGGGCAGGAACCTGAATCAGCTGGATGATTTCATGGAGTGTTTGTCAAAGTTCACTCGCTATAACTCTGTGCGGCCGCTGGCCACCCTGTCATACGCCAGTGACCTCTATAATGGCTCCAGTATCGTGTCTAGGTATAAAAAAAGAAACGTTTGATTTACGTATGACCGGACATCATCTTTTAGTTGTTTCGTGACATTTTACCGTGTGTGTGATGAGCCCAGTCACTGTCTTTGACCGTATTTTCCTTTGTTTCAGTATTGAGTTTGACCGAGACTGTGACTACTTTGCCATCGCTGGCGTAACCAAAAAGATCAAGGTGTTTGAGTACGGCACTGTGATCCAGGATGCAGTGGACATCCACTACCCTGTCAACGAAATGACTTGCAATTCCAAAATCAGGTGAAGGAAACTGATAAATGCATTTCCTCTAATGCTGACAGTTTGTAGTGAAATAAGCAGCGCCAAACTCGAATATTTCAAGTTCCTGTTGTCTGTTGCAGCTGTATCAGCTGGAGCAGTTATCACAAAAACCTCCTGGCCAGCAGTGACTATGAGGGAACTGTTATTTTGTGGGATGGATTCACAGGCCAGAGGTCCAAAGTCTACCAGGTGTGATGCTTGGAGCGCAGCTTCATTACGTTAGGCAAACATTAGTAATGATGGCTTTTTAAGCTTTCCTCTGCTTCCTTTCCAGGAACATGAAAAAAGGTGTTGGAGTGTAGACTTCAATCTCATGGACCCAAAGCTTTTAGCCTCAGGTTCTGATGATGCTAAAGGTAAGAGAGGGCTGCAATATCTAAAAATAATGTTCCCACCATGTATCAGCCCTTATTTTGTTTTTATGCATGCTCTTTTCTTCTTCTTCTTCTTCTTCAGTCAAGTTGTGGTCAACTAATCTTGACAATTCAGTGGCTAGCATTGAGGCTAAGGCTAACGTCTGCTGTGTTAAATTCAGCCCAACCTCCAGATATCATCTGGCCTTCGGTTGTGCAGGTGAGATGGAAATTAAAGATTTTCATGTGTGATTTATCTTGTTTGTTGTTACTTTAGTCTTGGTTGTGGAAAAGCAAAGATTTTGAGATAAAATTCTCTTAAACCTTAAGCCAGGGTGATGTCGAAAAGCTCTGCCAAAATGCCAAAATCAAGTGCAAACATAGAACTGGACTTTCATTGGGCGAAAGCAGCTCAGAAGCTTTTGATTACACCGCATAGGTTGTACCAAAACCTTGTAACTGTGTAAACCTTGCATCTAAGGACACTTCAAGTGTCATTGAATCTGGTGTAGCAGCAGGTTTAAATGTGAAGGTGCAGTGTCTGACGTCCGCCTGCATTTGGTTGGTATTTACTATGAGAAGTTAAGTCCAGACTAAATAAGGGGGAAACAGATTTTACTCTACCCAGCTGTCTCCCTTCAGCCAGACAAACCTGGAGTATTGTTGTTGTTGATTTTTCTCTCACATCACTGTGGTTTCTTTGTTGTCAGCTACACTTCTTCACCCGGCACTGACTCTTGTGGTCCAGAAAAACTGCTGAATACCTTATTCATTAGTCCCCCAAAGGAGATATAAAGTTGTAAGAAATATTTGGTTATACACAGAAACACTGTAACACTGGATGAGCAGAGCGTACAAGCGTTATCCAGAAGTATCTTGCTGCGGCTTTATCCAACTTCCTGTGTCTCAATGACGAAGCCGTCTCAGCTTAGAGAAGGAAACTGCTCCTCGGCCTTGTAGATGGTTTAGTGTCTGGAGTAGCACTGGGTTATCAAAGTAAGCAAGCAGACACGGAAAGCCATTCTGCATTTGAATTTAAACTGCACGAAGTCCAAATTTAACTGCGCTTTTCTAAACGCTGTGGTGGCTCCTAAATGGAGCTGATCTAAGACTTGTTTTAATCTACGATTTTCCTCATGTTTCCCATCTGAACACATGCTAAACTTTGCTTTCTTCTCTTAGACCACTGTGTTCACTACTATGATCTCCGCAACACTAAGCAGCCAATCATGGTGTTCAAAGGCCACAGGAAGGCCGTCTCCTATGCCAAGTTCGTCAACGGAGAGGAAATTGTTTCTGCGTAAGTACATCTGTCGGCTTTGCATTTCCATTTAATATCTGAAAGGTTTCTTTTTCCTGCAAAGGAAAATATTCTGTAAAACCTGTTACGGTGTACTTTCTGCTTATAATATCATAAAGAAGCTGTCTAATGTAAACTGGGTTAAAGAGAGCATGAAACACTAAATGTATAAAGACTAATTTACATCGTGGAGCCCTCAAAAACTGACATGGATGTAACTCTGTCTGTGAAGCTGGATTTAAGAAACAAGTGATAAAAATGACATTTGCGTAATTACTGAAACGAGCACCGCTGCCGAACAATGGAGAATCTTTCTACACACAGAGTAGAAATCCTGATCCTTGAATCCTGATAAAATGAAAATGCTGGACTTGGCCCCAGTGGGTTATCACGCCATATCATCTAAGGCCCACCGGTTCCATATTGATCATTTCTTTCTGCACTATTGTCCTCAGTTCGACGGACAGTCAGCTGAAGCTGTGGAATGTCAACAAACCTCACTGCCTGCGCTCCTTCAAGGGTCACATCAACGAGAAGAACTTTGTGGGCCTGGCCTCAAACGGAGACTACGTTGCCTGTGGTGAGCAGTTACTTCAAAGAAGACAAATTGTCTGTGTTGTATCACTCCCTCAGTGGGAGAAACGATAACATGCTTAAATTCCATAAATACTTGTGTGTGTGTGTGTGTGTGTGTGTGTGTGTACAGGCAGTGAGAACAACTCCCTGTATCTGTACTACAAAGGACTTTCCAAGACACTGTTAACATTCAAGTTTGACACAGTGAAGAGCGTTCTGGACAAGGATAAGAAGGAGGACGACACCAACGAGTTTGTCAGTGCTGTCTGCTGGAGGGCCCTGCCTGATGGAGTGAGCTCACCTCTATACTCAGTAACATTGTCATTGACTGCACTTTGAAGGGTGCACTACAAAGCGATATTAATGGGTTAGTGAGGTCTGTCAAGTCAGGTAAAAAGGTGGCTTTCTTTTTCCTTAGTTAGATCACCATGGTAACAAATGTCCTAGGAGCTTGAAATGAGAAGGCGACTGGTCTTTTTTTAAGGTTTTGAAGACATTTCACCTCTCGTCCAAGAGCCTTCTTCAGTTCTAAAACCAAAGGTTGCAAAACCTAGTTGGGGGTTGTACCCTTAGGCCAGGGGTGGGCAACTCCAGGCCTTTGAAGGCCGGCGTCCTGCAGGTTTTAGATCTCACCCTGGGTCAACACACCTGAATCAAATGATTAGTTCATTACCAGGTCTCTGGAGGACTTCAAGACATGTTGAGGAGGTCATTTAGCCATTTAAACCAGCTGTGTTGGATCAAGGACACATCTAAAACCTGCAGGACACCGGCCCTCGAGGCCTGGAGTTGCCTACCCCTGCCCCGCCTTCATCTGTGAGTGTAGTTGTAGGTTTTGTTGAGCCAGCTAACCCAAAGAGCCTGCTTTGTTGGGACACCACACCCATAGTTTGCGGTCATAGAACTGAGACGGTGTCAGTCACACCTTAAAATCCTGACACTCTGAGAAAGAATACATCTGGAGTTTCTCACACTTTCTTGCAAAGGATTGTTGTTTTCAGATCACACAGAATATTGTGTTGAGTATTAATCTAATTAACTATCTGTGCTCTAAGTGTTACCTTTTGTTTTTCAGGAGTCAAATGTATTAATCGCTGCCAACAGTCAAGGAACAATTAAGGTTTGTATCATCTGTACAAAACAGGCCAACAAGCACAGGCCTACTGCAGCACTCAGACTGGTGTCATAGAGGGTACTGGACCTTTGTTTGAAAACATGACATTGTAATCATGTTCTGTCCTTTTAGTTGACTCATTTCTGGTATTTTAATGAGGCCGTCTGAAGAAAAAAACTTTTGTAAGAGCGCGATCAGGATACAAAAGTGTGAAGCCAAACACTAATAAGACATGAATAAAACAAAATATCCGATTGGATATATAGATCTGGTGTTTATATTGTCGTATTTTGCTGTGTTCATTGTTGCATTCATTTTGTGCTCTGCAGATGGCTGTAGACGCTCACTCACAATTTGACCAGAAATGTCAAATTTCTTTAAGATTCTCCATAAGACACATTCCTGGCAATATCCCAGGATGAATTAGGAATAACTGTTTAAACACGCTCACAAATAAAGATAAATCCTTGTGCATCTGGTCCAATTCAAGCCTGCTTGTCTGCTGTGTAATCGTGTTTAATCTTCCACTCTTGAAGTGCAAATGTCACCTCACTGGCTTCTGTTTGGAATCAAAGTACACACACAAAATGTATCTAAAGAAATTATTTTTGTAATATTTTGATGAGCTGTGCAGTGTGGTAGCAGTGATTTCAGCTCTGCATTAGTGATGTGCCACGCTAGTCTGGGTGAACTTTAAAAATGCCTCGTTATACAGTCCAACTGCTATATGTTAATTATTTTTGTGGTTTCTGCCTTTTGTCGTTTTATTATTATTTAGCTGTTGGAGAGGAGCTTTAATTCATTGCTTTTTCCCGTAACAACAAGAGGTCACAGGTGTGCGTTCTCTCTGCACAGGTACTCGAGCTCGTCTGAAGACGTGCAGTTCCTTCAGCAGGTGTTGGAGCTTTGACTCGTGATGCAGGGAGGCTGCCAGGCTGAGTAGCAACTGGAGATCTGAAATTGTCTCTTATTATTTTTTTCCTCTTTTTCTTTACTTTTTTTTATGAGCTTATGTTTTTGGACAGCGGCAAAGACTATGGACCAGCAGGAGAAGATGTGCTGCTGTTTTATTGGGCACAAAGTGAAACAAGAGACTTTAGAAAGCAGTTTTGTTTCTTTTGAGCGAGGTTTTATTGGCTACAATAGAACACCTCTTTATGGTTTTAGGTCAAATCAAAACCTTTACTTTTTAATTAAGCTGCTGTTCTCCGGAATACATCCAGCCAAACGCTAAAAGTGCGATGCATTTCCTCCTTTTAAAGGCCAAAGCACAAGACGAAGTGACATGCAAAAATCTTCAAATGAAGCTTTTAAATCTCCTTTTGTTTGTCAGTGTCCAGCCCCCTGCACCTTTCTTTTTTGTGTAGCTTTTGCGTTCTCTCAGATTTGGGGGGAAAAACATTTTTAATAAACCTGACTTCCATCCTGTCAGACGTATCACTGGTTTCTTTTCTGGTTTGCGAGTGCAGAACGTGAGAAGTTGAGTGAACTGAAATGAGAAGCGCCTCTCTGTGCTGATATTTCTGTTTACCGTCAGAACAAAACGAAACTCAAAGCTTTTGTCTGCAGTCACAACTCTCATGTAACTTCCGGCACTGGTCTGCAGTGTCGTGCAGAACTGGACTTTTTTTTTTTTTTTTTGGGTGAACTATTGGTTGCTTGTTGGAAATAAAACCTTGCAGAATCTGTTCTTTTAAAGTAGCAATGGAATCGTTCTTCACATACTGTAGGTATCATCTGAGCTGAGCTGCATTGTAACTTCAGGCAAACTGCTGTCAGTTTCTGTGGAGCAAGACCTGCCTATTTTATGATAAGTGAGAGAGGTGTTTTGTATTTGTATTACTGAATAAATTATTTCGAAACACTTGGCATGTTGGTTCTTTTTTTCTCTCTCTCCATATGATGACATAATTGTATTCTTTTAGGTGATCTGTGTATAAAACTGTGATGGGTTAGTTGATCGGAATTGCAAGAAACGTTCTTGGTTATGGACAAGGTGCTTTTTCAGTCAGTGCTGGGACTCAGGACACTTATAGTCCTCCTCCAGATGCCATCGATGCAATGGCACCCTTAAACTCTTGTTTAAATTCCCTTGAAAAATTGCGCTCTCTTTGGTGTCCTATAAAATAAGCATTTACAGCATGGGGCTTTGCATCTTTTTTTTTAATAAATTAGGGCAACAAAAGAAAAAAGCTGTTTCAAAGAGGTTCGGGTAAATAGACTGGTTCTTATATAGCACTTTTTCTATTCTGATCACTCAAAGTGTTTTGTACAACATGCCTCATTCATACAAATACTTCATTCTATGTCAAATTTACATGCACCTTGGGGTTAGTATTTTGCCCAAGGATGCAGCCAGAGATTGAACCACCAGCCTTCCAATTAATAGTTGACCCTCTCTACCTCCTGAGCTACAGCCATCAGGTGGGACTGTCTGTTCAGATTTCATGGTTTCGTATAGTGTATACTGTGCTGGCCTGCGTTTTTCTGTTAAAACTCAAAAACTGACTGCTCAGTTTGGGCAGCATGCATTCAGATTTGAGGTTTTGAGTAAACAAATTTCAAGTAGGTCTAATCTACCTCTGCAAACCTTATGAAAGTTATATTCAGCATCATAGAAAAGGCAAAGTTGTACATTAGGTGGAAATGTGGAACTGTCTTGCTGAGGGGAAACTAGTTCTTCATTTCAGGCTTTGCAGTGGGCCTTGCAAGCCAGACGGGCCCTGTAACAGTGTGTTCTTTCTTTCATATCAGTTGATCTGATTTTTCAGTTCCTATTAGATTCAGAATGACACAGCACACACTGTTCCTACTTCCCAGCCTTGGGAGTTCATATTTAATATAGGCACCCTTAGTTATCTTGGAAATTGTATAAGATTCCTGATATTTCTGGATTCAGATGTTAAGTAGGCTGTTTTCAAAAACTTGATGTTTTGGGGTAATTCAACCTCTATAAAAAACAAAAAACAACCATTTACTCACTTTTGTAATAAATATTATATAACATTTATTGCAAAGTTATTTTCTAGCAAACAACAAATTTACGTTTAATACAACATTTTGTAAAAATGTTTTGGCTTATTTATTTTAAATATTTTCTACGTAGAAATATGCATTACTTTGTACTATGTACTTATGAGATGTCAAAAAGAAAGCAAGTAAACAAACACAAAAAAATTACAAAAAACGGAACAAATGTTTTCTCGAGAAGCGGCGGAACGATTTTTCCGGCGGACAACGGACAACCAGCTACTCAGCAGCCGTTGGAAACAAAACCTGAGTCTAAAGCAAGTTCTCATGTAACCAGGTTAAACCCTAGCTACATTGTAGTTCCTCACATAGGCGAACACCTCCATCCAGTTTTTGCTGTTTACTGTTTTGACCTAGAGGCTGAAGAGGTTTGTGGTGAAGATGGGAGTGCCAAAATTTTACCGCTGGATTTCGGAACGCTACCCTTGTCTCAGTGAAGTTGTCAAGGAACATCAGGTAGGAAAACAGCGGTGACTGGTTAGCTTCACAGACCGCTGTCATTGGTAGCCACAGTGCTAGCGTAGCTAGCTGTTCGCTATCAGAGAGCTATAGCGGGCCGCGGAACTAAAATTCCACGTAGCTTACCAATGGTTTTCTGGCGAATGGACAACTCTGCTTTTAGCACACATTCTTCACTTCATCCTTTTGTTAAACACAGGATAGGCATGACGTTATTAACCAAATTCCATCACTAATATGCTATTTTGGTCTCCATTGTGCGCTTATTCGCACTAAACAAATAAAATGTTAATGAGTTACCACTGGGTAATTTTGGCCTTTGTTGGTCAGGAACATTCTAAACAACAATAAGCTCTTGCAGTTGGCTAACTAACTGATTTTTATGATAACTAGAGATCTATAGGGGCTCGGGTAGTTATTGTTACCAGCTGGTTAACAGTAACTGCGCTTTACAATGAACTTGTTTGAAATGTCAGAAGTATGAGCTCAGCCTGTTGGCCACAGCTCGAATAACGTGAGAGTTTAGGCTACTTGAGTAACTGCGGGGGGACTTGAACCACTTTCTACACTCTGAGCAGAAAGGAAGCCGCTATTTCACTCCCCCAGCAGTAGTTTCATCAGCGCACATTGTTCAGTGTCACCCTCCTTACCTCAGACAGCTTTGCATTTGTATTAAAGCAGTAAATAACCACGTTTAGCAGAAAATTGGTAACAGTAAATATGGGAATTATGTTTCATGTCGGTACCGGTGTAAATAAAACGGAACAAAACATAAAGGTCTGATGTTATGAAAGGTGGATGGCATACTCATGAGACTGTTTTTAATGTGTCAGGTGAAAGGAGCTTACTATCTTGTTTTTATGACTGTCAAATATACCCTCCTTTAACTCATCAGCCTCCTAAAAACATCTGCCACACCTGAAAGATCTCGTCATTGTGAGCGTTTACAGATAAGTCATGTTCCTGAATACTAGGTATGTGATCAGTTTGTCTTTGTCAGATTCCAGAGTTTGACAACTTCTATCTGGACATGAACGGCATCATCCACCAGTGTTCTCACCCAAACGATGAGGATGTCCACTTTCGCATTTCTGAGGAAAAGATTTTTGCAGACATCTTCCATTACCTGGAGGTGCTCTTCAGGATCATCAAGCCTCGCAAGGTTTTCTTCATGGCGGTGGATGGTGTGGCGCCAAGGGCGAAGATGAACCAGCAGAGAGGACGTAGATTCAGGTTGTGATGGATGAATAAATCTAAATGAATAAATGCTAATCCTATCATAATACTTGTTGAGAATCACTAAATTTAGGATATTGGGAGTAGCTTTTCTTGAACTGACCAAATAAAGAGATGGAATTTTATTAGCATGCCTGTACCCTGATGTTGAATCCAAACTATAAATAATGCCACGTTCTCTCTAAGTTATCTGATTAAAGTGTCATGTCTGTTCTCAGATATATTCAGAGATGTTGGGTATAATTATGTGATGTTTCTGAGGCTGCAGCTGTAAACCTGAGCCCTATGTGAGTTACCTTATAAGGAAGAATGAGCAGCAAACAGGCTTGAGCTAAAATCCAACATTTCGTGCTTCAGTGTTACAGACAGGAGGGGAAACACAGCCTGCAGGCAGAGACACAGCCTGAGACTTTGAATTTGACCGTCTCTCTTTTATATCTACTTGTGGGTGTGTGCTTGTGTGTGGGTGTGTGCTTGTGTGTGGGTGTGTGCTTGTGTGTCTAGGTCCGCCAAAGAAGCAGAGGAAAAGATAAAAAAAGCTTTGGATAAAGGAGAGGTGCTTCCCACAGAGGCTCGCTTCGACTCCAACTGCATCACTCCTGGTAAGGAAGATCTAAAGCTTCATGCAAAGATGCTCAGCACACAGACACAGATCAGAACCACCTGATACAGTTTAGCACCTGAATTGATTTTTGTGTCCCTGTGTTTTTTATATGTGTACTGTATGTGATATTTTTATTAAAAACATGTTTGCATGTCAGATGTAAACATCCAGTGACTCGTTTTTCAACATTGACATTTTAGCCAAAGCGCATCGTTGGTATTTACCTAGAATCATTAGCGAATAGGTCATCGCAGAGATGTAATATTTTCCCAAGGAGTGGATGTGAGGGAATGTACAAAGAAGTGGAAAACCTTGTGGGACAAATATATTTATCCCAGGATAAAAAGAGAGAAGTGCCAGAAGCAAAGAGTGGAGACCCAGGAGGGAGAAAACAGAATCTTATTTGTTTCTATCGATTGGCACTGCGTTTAAAACATCAGGATACTACCACACTGTGTTTAACACATGACGAACCAGGACGGGTATAAATGTGTGGAACGGCATACCGACAACTACACTGGCAACTTACGTAGCCTACTTTGTAGGTTCTATGAAGATTCCCTGCAGAAGCTTAAATCAGGCGTTATATAAGACAGATTTCCCATTTCAACCCAAGCAGGACAAAACCCAGCCTATGTACCTCTTCTGTTAGTCTTGAGCCTGGATTAACTGTAAGGGTCCTGTTTCAAAGTCTGTCAAATTAAATATGCAGATCTGTCTGGTGTAGCGACCCCTTGGGAAAGCAGAACTGAGCAGCTGAAAACACTTGGGTTGCTCAGTTCTTCTTGGATCCTTAAGAGATATACAGAGAACAGGTCTCTGAAAATGTTAGCCGTTCTTTTAATCTCAAATGCTTCTTCCAGGCACTGAGTTCATGGCGCGACTTCAGGAACAGCTCAAGTATTTCGTCCACAACAAGCTCTCCAATGACAAGCTATGGGAGAATGTCAAAGTGTACTTGTCCGGTCACGAGGTGGGTGTGAGTGGTGTATGTGTAACTGTTGTATGTACTGTTGTACTGTTTCTGAGTCAGTAATGAATGTATTAAGTTTGTGTTTCTTCTCTTTACAGACACCAGGGGAGGGGGAACACAAAATCATGGAGTTTATTCGGTCAGAGAACACCAAGCCCAATCATGACCCCAACACGCGACACTGCCTGTACGGCCTGGATGCTGACCTGGTACGTTTAAACAGGTCGTTGATGAACATTTTGCTCAAATCAGTGCCTGAAGGTTCAGTCTGTCCTTCACTCTGTGTTGTAGATTATGTTGGGTTTGACCAGCCACGAGCCAAACTTCGCTCTGCTCAGGGAGGAAGTCCGCTTTGGAGGGAAGAAATCCCAGAAGAGGTTCTTCTCTTCTTCTCTTCAGTCTATTTTGTCTCTTTGTTTTGCTGCATTGTTTTGTGAACCCTGCTCTTTTGTTCCATTTCAGGATAACAGCTCCAGAGGAGACCACTTTTCACTTGCTTCACTTGTCTCTGATGAGAGAGTATATCGACTACGAGTTCTCTGAGCTCAAGGTGAGACAAGCGTGCCTAAAGTGGGCAGCTTTTAAATGCCAGGCGAGATTTCATATTATGATACATTTTTAATATATGCTTTTTAAATTGTATTGTATGACGTCTAAATGTTTGTGCCTCTTTTTTCAGAATAAGATGGGTTCCGATTATGACCTGGAGCGAGTAATAGATGACTGGATTCTAATGGGTTTCCTGGTAGGAAACGATTTCATCCCTCACCTCCCCAACCTTCACATCAATCATGACGCTCTACCGTTGCTGTACAAGACGTACATGAGTGTACTACCAAGCCTGGGGGGTAAGACCAGACTCGTATCTTGTGTTTTTCCTCAGTTTTTAGTTTTAGTTTCTTCTTTCAGTTTGGTTTTCAGTGTCATTTCTGTTGGAACCAAACATTTCAGTTTTAAATGTTTTAAAGTGTTTAGCTTAGGCTTATTTGATTCCATAATAATTATAGTGGATTGCAACATGTGCAGTGAGGTTTCTTCATTCTTGTTGTGTTGCAACATTTGACGAAATCATCTATTGGTGAGACAGATGCATACACTGTATCCTTTTAGTGGGTTACTCTTTAGGACTTCGCTTTGTCCCCTGTAACAAACTGTAGTCTAAACAAATTTGGATTTCAAAAGCATGAAAAATATTTATTTATTTTTGAACACACTCAGCAAAAAAGATGAAATACAGCAGAAATGCAAAAAAAAAGAAAGCCACCATGCTGTATTCATGTATATTCTATTGAGTTCAATTAAATTGTATCTCTATAATTTAATTGAATGTTGTGCCACAATTTTCTCCAGCTAAACAATAGTAGTAGTAGTAATAGTCTTTGGTGCCAAAGAAAAACGATTACAGGTCACCAGAGAACTTCAATCTATAAACCTAAAAACCACAAACCAGGCGAGAAGTTTGGGTGTAGTGATGGATGCAGACCTAAACTTAGAAAAACACATTAAGACAATAACAAAGTCAGCTTACTATCACCTCAAGAATATTTCAAGGATAAAAGATCTGATGTCTCAACAGGACCTGGAAAAACTAGTCCACGCATTCATCTTTAGTAGGCTTGATTACTGTAACAGCATCTTTACAGGTCTACCTAAAAAATCAGTCAGACAACTACAGCTCATTCAGAACTCTGCTGCTCGAGTCCTCACTAAGACCAAAAGAGTGGACCACATCAGTCCAGCTCTGAGGTCTTTACACTGGCTGCCTGTCCGTCAGAGGATAGACTTTAAAGTTCTGATGCTGGTCTATAAAGCTCTGAATGGTTTAGGACCAAAATACATCAATGACCTCCTGACCCAGTATGAACCTTCCAGATCCCTCAGGTCATCTGGATCCGGTCTTTTATCAGTTCCCAGAGTCAGAACCAGACACGGAGAAGCTGCATTCAGCTTTTATGCTCCTTATATCTGGAACAAACTCCCAGAAAGCCTCAGATCAGCTGAAACACTCGGTTTATTTAAACCCAGGTTGAACCTGTTCTCAGCTGCATTTGAATAAAGCACCAAATCCACACTTTTAAGCTTAAATTTCAAAACTTATATTTTAACTACTGATTTTTAAATCACTTTGAATCACCTTGCTGTTGAATTGTGCTATATAAATAAACTTGCCTTGCCTATTGCACCACATTTGACTCAAGGTGCACTTTATACTGTAAGCTAAAGACCCAACAATTATACAGAGAAAAGCCCAACAATCAGCTGACCCCCTATGACCAAGTGGGAAGCAAAAACTCCCTTTGAACAGGAAGAAACCTTTTAAACGTGAAGCTGGCAGAATTACCCTGAGCCTGGTTCTGGCGGCTCCAACTTTATCATGTGACAAAGTCCCCCCCCAGAAAAAGAACTGATGCAGCAGGGATGTATTTTTTGAGCATTTATTCAGAATTTGAAAGCCTCTCATACACAAAATCTGCAGTTTTTTTGTTTGTTCCATGTGCTGTGCTTGTCCAGCTGGCCCAGATAGTTTAGAATTGTCAACCAGTACAATATAGAAAAACATTCATGTCCCACTTGTTTATTGTCAATCACGTATATAAAATAATGTCCCCGTGTTTGTTTTAGGTTATCTGAATGAGAACGGTCACTTAAACCTCAGAAACTTTGAGAAATACCTGGAGAAGCTTGCTGAGGTGAGACACTAGTTTCTATTTAAGGGTCATTCATTTTAAGATCAAGTCCCGTATACTGATTGATGTCGTTTGCTATGAAACAAATGTATTCTGCCAAAATGTACTTTTTTTTCCCCCATGTCTTGCCAGTTTGACCGGGAACATTTTAATGAGGTCTTTGTGGATTTGAAGTGGTTTGAAAGCAAAGTTGGTAACAAATATCTGAATGAAGCTGCTGGACTGGCAGCTGAGAAGGAAGCTGCCAGCAAAGACGCCAGAAAGAACGAGGTAGGGACGCAGCACTGGAAATATGCATTGTGTCTTTCAGCATTGTTTTCATGTCTGTTTCTTTCCAGTGATTGACTTTTAAAAAAAATATCTGTAGGATTCTGCTCTCTGTCTGGCTTCCCTGACTACATCAGAGAAAGTCACCGGAGAGGAAAAAGCAGCAGCGGCAGCAGATGATGAAGAGGAGGAGGATGATATCTTTGAAACAGAGTTCAGACAGTACAAACGCACATACTACATGAGCAAGATCGGCGTGGACGTGGTGTCTGAGTGAGTGAACTTATACAAACGCATACAAAAAGCAAATTATGGGAAGAAGAAAGCTAAAAATGTTTGGGACAGAAGTTTGACACTTTTCATTGTTTTAACTCTTAGTTTCACTTCACCTCTTTGTTTGTTGTATCTTCGTTCAGTGACTGGCTGAGACAGAGTGAAGTTAGAATGACCAGTGTTCAATAACGCAGATAAATGATTGGTCAGCAGGTTGGGAACAAAGATAACAGGCTCTGTTTATCATGCAAAGGAGTAGGGCTTGGCACAAGGTTGTATTGGTGTCTCTACGTGCACCTGCTATTGTGTTTTGCTCTAGGTGCAGCAAGACCAAGTGGCAACAGGCCGGGTGGAATGAAATGTATTCATAAACACATTGTGTGTTAGTCACATCACTTATGTAATGAATCAACATCCGAGTATAGCGAAACACTGTGCTCTTGACTTAAAGATGAACACACACAAAGCTGCAGCAGATCATTTAGTTTAACCACAAATAATGTAGTGATCATAACTGCTGGAAACAGGTCCACCAAATATTAAAGGGTAAACATTGTTCTTGGACTTGGAGCTTTTGGCTCACAGGGTTCAGGCGTCCACCATCGGAACAATGCTCATCTATGACCGAAAAATCAACATCATAATAGGTGCACTTGAAGATGTTATACAGCAGCCTTTACCTACCTTTTAAAGGCTAAAACTATTAAGACTGACAAAATCTGTTTTTCTCCCTTATCAGCAGTTAGAATAGACATGCTTGTGTGTCTGTCTGTGTGCGTGTGTGTTGCTGTTTCCCAGCAGTGTGATGCCCTTTTACTAGTTTCCTTTTTTAAATGATCCCATTGGTAGGGAAGTGACTTGGCTAAATGTTAACAGTGCCCTTCATCACAGCAGCTTGCACTTTGTAACTATGTTTTCACTCTTCCATTTGCAGTGAGTTTCTAGCCAACCAAGCCAAGTGTTATGTGGAAGGTATCCAGTGGATTCTCCACTACTATTACCATGGAGTTCAGTCCTGGAGCTGGTGAGTGCTTCTTTCTTCTGTGTAATTTACTCCCTGATCTTTCTCTTTCTGTTATTGGAGAATTCAGCTCATTAACAGTCTCACAGAAATGTGGGAGGATTGAAAGAGAGGCTCAAATTTCGACATATTTCTACACAGCAGGCTTTAATGAGGGTTTCTGAACCTTTACTGTCTAATAAAAGTTATTTCACAGAAAAAGTGGATTGATTGATTTGCTTTGGGGAGAAGAACAATAAGCAAATGATTTCCTTCTTTAAACCTCTATATTGAAGGCGCTCCATTTTTAAAGCAGTCGTTGAGTATTATGTGTTATCTCTGCAGGTACTACCCCTACCACTACGCTCCCTACCTGTCAGACATCAGGAATGTATCTGGGTTAAAGCTGACCTTTGAGCATGGACAGCCCTTCATGCCCTTCCAGCAGCTGTTGGCAGTCCTGCCTGCTGCCAGCATGGAACTGCTGCCCGAGTGTTACAGGGTAACAAATGCAAATCCAAGTTCACTCCTATAAAATGCACAAGATGTACTCTAAGAAATAAAGATATAATTTAATATAGAAATTGTTTTAACATTAGCACAGGAAGTATACAGGGGATCGTAATACTGTATTTTGTTATGTTTCAGCATCTGATGACTAGTGAAAGTTCAGCTATTATTGAGTACTACCCTCTTGACTTTAAAACTGACCTGAATGGCAAGCAGCAGGAGTGGGAGGCTGTGGTGCTCATTCCATTCATAGATGAGGTAAACACACAATTCGAAATGAAGAAATGCCACAGGTCTGTTGTCGAAATCAAATTTGACAACTTGTAAGTGTGTGTAACTTTATGTTGTGTGTGTATCGAACAGAGGTGCTTATTAGCAGCCATGGAGGCCTGCAACAGGAAGCTGACAAAAGAAGAGAAGGCCAGGAACTGCCACACAGAGTGTGCCGTCTACTCGTACGACAGGGAAATGGACTTCGCCTACGCCTCCCCCCTGCCTCAACTGTTCCCCGACATCGTCCACTGCCACGTCAGGTAGATGCATTTAACGATCCTCATTGCTTCTGAAAACAACTCATGCGTTTGGTCCTACTGAGGTGAAATTCAACAGTCATATTTGTCTGTGGCTGATTGCCTTTTGCGGTTGATCATCACAGGACAGCGCACATCCCCATGGATGCTTGGCAAGTTTCATTAGATCACGTCAGCAAGCCCGTTGACCGCTCAGCTCTGTACTTCTGTGGCTTTCCCACCTTACAACACATCAAACACAAGGTGGGCATGTGCATAAGTGAACTACTACTAAACTGTTCAAAGTTGGAGCGAACCTGGTTAAATACGTCTTAACTCACAACCAACGTATGAATCTGAAATTAATTCTGCCACTTTAAGAAGAAGAAAAAAGAAGTATAGCAAGTTGAGTAAATTCAGCAGTCTTTATAAGATGATCTCCCTTTCTCAAACTCTCATGCTCTGGCTCCTTCACTGTCGTTTCAGTTTTACAAGAAGAAAGGCGGGGTGGTCGTGTTCCAGCAGAGTAGCAGAGGGGAGAACATGTTGCTGGATATCCTCCCCAACCAGGAAGGGGAAACGGTGAGCTTTTGTTTATGTTTTTAGATCTAGTTTAATAAAGCTTCAACATTTTATTATTTAGAAATGATCAATTGTCCCTTGGAAGTCTTGGAATCACTGTCTATACAATTAAAAGAACTGCATAAAATACTTTTTACACCCAGTCACCTCTTGGTCTTATTCTAGGAACATTGGCAGTCTCCTTATCCTCTGTGTCTCTGCCTCTCTCCTTCTTTCTTGTCATTATCTTCAGACATGTGATGATGTTGCTGCACAAGTTCTGGGAAAGTCTGTGTTTGTCAACTGGCCTCATCTAGAGGAAGCTCGCATCATTGCAGTGTCAGACGGAGAAACGAAGTAAGAGCTGGCTTTGCTATGACTGCTGACTTTTCTGGTAGATGTGTAGAAAAATCTGAAACTGAAAAATCTGAAAATATTATATTGAGACTTTAGTGACTTTACAAGTGAATTTTTGCAACTTGTTCTGAAGATTTTATCTTGAGGAACCACCGGGTGTCCAAAGAGTGTATGACAGGCCGAGCACTCCTCCTCCCGCCAAAGTCACCTGTCTGTCTGACAAGGAGCAGAAGGACTGGATTAAGGATGTCCAAGGACTCACTGAATAGTAAGAAACTCAGCAAAATAATGCAAGTGTTTGAGTTTGTATGCATCTTCAGTCATTTCTACTCTTTCATATTATTGACACAATCCTTCTGTTCTTTGCCAGAACCATCATATTCTTTGGCTTCTTTAGTTATTTATGCTTTTCTTTCTCGTAGTTATTTGAAGAGGAAAGGCATCGTGATAAATGAGACGGAGGTGGTTTTATACGGCCAACTGCTGACTGGAAGAAAATACGTTCCCAAAGCCAATGGTGTGGTGGAACTGGAGAAACAGTGGGCCAAACAGGTCCTCCCCTTTGCCTACCAGGCGGTTGTTAAGGTACCTGCACACAAACATGATAGCGAGAAGAAAACTGAGAATAATGGGTGAAAGACTCTTAGAGCAGTGTATATGTCACTGAGGCTGTGGTGTTTCTCAGCAGGGTCTTCATGCTGCAGGAAAATAGAAGAAAACCTGCTTAAGCTGAGGAGTGCAGCCATATTAATGAAACTAAACCCTGAAATAAACCCAACACATGCTTTCAGTTTCTTTCTGGTTATTGTCAGAGTAGTTTTAGGCAAATTTAGGTTTACTGCACATGGGTTTGATTTTATCACCTTTTTTTTCCTTTTTTAAGTGTTTATAGATATTATTTTAAAGACACTTCTTCCTTATCTTCATGGTCTCAGGATATCAAAGCCTTCTGCTCATCTCTGGCCTGCTTCAAGAGCTTAGATGAGCTCTTTCCTCCAACAACAACCGTCTTCATGGTGGGAAACCCGTACTACGGTGCCATGGGAGAGGTATGTTATCCACTGTTTGCTCTCTTAGTCTGTGGATTACTCCCTCGTTACCCAAGTTACTCTTTTTATTAATTTAAACCAAGAATCCGAGTATAATGTCCGTGTTTTCACACTGTCACATTCAATATAAGTGAAGAAACAAAACACTGTGCCCCGAGCTGTCACCTGTGCATTAATATCATCGGCGACTGTCAGATAAGTTTGATTTCCACAATCATTTTTTCGATACTCTGAGGGGAAAAAGACAAAAAAATTAAGAGGCTTATTTATATAGTTTAGAACAGATCTGTGAAAAACACCTTCTGTTTTAAGCTTAATGATGTAATGCAAAACAATATGAACATAACATTGATAAGAACTTAGTGATTCCATTATTGGTTCTCATATCGATTCTCATTGACTGAGCTTGGAGACTCACCAGCATCACTAAGCAGCATATCAAAGGCATTGCATTCATGACCTGTGGGTCAAATGTTTGTGCATGTTGGAGGTATTTCCCCTCTTTGCTGAGATCAGTGTCGGGGCCATTACTCATTATACACAGAACCCTTTTCTTACAGGTAATGCATTATGTTACTTACCGTATTTCCCGGACTACAAAGCGCACCTGAATATTAGCCGCACAAGCTAAAATCAGGGAAAATCCTGTTTTGTACATACATTAGCCGCACCTGACTAAAAGCCGCAGGTGTTTCAATGTTGACTCATCATATGTAAGAGAATATGCACAAAGCGAATTGTTAGGAAAGAGATGGCTGTTTGGAGACACACCCCTTTTATTAATATTTTGAAAAACAAGTTATGGGTACATATTTGCACATGTAGTACATAACAGTAACCTACAGCACACCAGAACAATAGATCCGGACTACCTTTCAGGCTCAGGTGCAGCGACACGGCTTTAACAAGAAGAAAAGTCAGTCATTCACCATCTTTCTCTTCTTCCTGCGCACTGAAACCACCAAAGTCCTCTTCTCCAGTGTCGGATACGAACAGGCTCAGGGTGGCTTCGTCATCCACTCTCAGCTCCTTTCTTTCGTTGTCACTTACAAAACCAAAGAAATCCTCGTTGTCAGAGTCGAACACCCTCAGAAGGGCCGTGGCGGTGTCCTCCTCTCCATCATGCAGCAGTCCAGCCCTTTGAAATCTGTTGGTGATCGTGGATGTTTCACACTTTTCCACGCCGTCAGAATCCACCGGTGGAGTTGAGCATAACTTGCTTTTCGCAAGTTTATCGCCGCTCATCATCCACGCCTCCCGCTGAACGCGTAGCGCTACTTTGAAGTTTGTTTTTCGCGCTACTTCGTACGGCACTACGTTGCCTGGTGGATGGACACGTGACCAACATACCACTCTTGAACCCCGATACTGTGTGTCTGATCACATGCCCTTCCGCCAGGCAACGTAGTGCCGTACAACAGCGGAGCAAACAAAACAAATCCTCTTACGATATGACAACAATCACGGACAATCCATAGAAAAGCCGCACCTGACTAAAAGCTGCAGGGTTCAAAGGTGGTGCAAAAAGTAGCGGCTTATAGCCCGACAATTACGGTAATTTCTCCCAGGAGAAAGTAATTTCTTACACTACTCATTACTTTACTTTCATGTTACTCTGTAAATTGACCTGAAACACACCGTCTCTTAATTACCATGGCAGGTATAGAAATCCAGCCATTTTTTAAAAAGTCTATCTGATTAATGCTCCACATCTCCATATTCATATTAATATAAATTTTCAGGTGCAAGATTCCCAAGATGTCATCAAAGATGGGCGGATTCGAGTGGTCTTCAGTGTGCCACATGAGCCACAGCTGGAGCCCTTAATCCAGAACCAACACGTAAGACGAGCTGGTGGAGTCGTTCTGTGGATATGTACGTTTAGTTTTGCGAGTTTTCTCCCCTCACCTTATACGTTTTTGTGTGTCGTGTAGAAATACAGCGTGAAATACAGTCCTGGATACGTTCTGGCCTCTCGTCTCGGCATCACCGGTTACCTCGTCTCCCGCTTCTCTGGAAGCATCTTCATTGGTAGAGGCTCTAAGAAGAAGTGAGTGTTTATGTAGAAATGCCACAAGGATATCTGCAGTGAGTTGAGCTGTTGTTGGCATCACGTCACGTATTCAGGTACAGTCCTTGTCTAAGCTTTCAGTCTTCTTCACTGTGTCCAGTCCCTGTGGGGAGCAAAGAGCTAACGTTGGCCTGAACCTCAAGTTCAACAAGAAGAACGAGGAAGTTCCCGGATACACCAAGAGAACTGAAAAAGAGTGGCTCTACTCTGCTGCTGTGGAGGAGCTGCTGGCTGAATACCTGGACAGGTAAAACAAATGAGTCGTTTTGAAAACCGCTGTTCTTTAACTTATGTATTAATGTTCGGTTATCCTATGAATTGAATGAAGCTTTTACAAATGATGGTGCTGTTGTGTTTCTTTGTAGATTTTCAGAGGTGTTCAACAACGTGGCCAGAAACAGTCACGATGATGTTTTCTATGAAGATGACATTTGGCCTGGAGAAGACCAGAATGGGTAAAACGGACGCTTCAGCCATGTGGGCCCTGGCCTTACTTAGTCCCCTGCCAAGGTTGCGTTCACTCCATCCTGCTGGGAAAAAACTTGTTTAGGGATCATAGATGTATATAAAAGATGGACGTAGCTTACAGGTCTTAAAAGTGTAGCTGGTGCTGAGGTGTCTAAAAGCTGTATTCATTCTTGTGGCCATCAGGTGGCGACATCTCTAGCTACATAAAGAAGCACTTAGAGAGGTCTGTGTGAAATTGTCCTCTTTCAAAATACATTTCTAGTTTAAATTCACACTGAATAAGCTATGAAGTCCATCTTTATCTTTTGATATCCATGAGAGTAAAAAAAAAAAAGGGGGGGGATGCTTTAAAGCACCATCCTGCCTGATATGTTCTCACTTGGTGTCTCATTTGTCAGCTGGATCACCTTTGGTTAGTAAGGGTAAAAGTTCTCAGCATAAAGCTTCACCTGCCGGTGATGACAAGGAGTTTAGAGCCAGGGGTTGTCATCTTGTTCTCGCACCAATGTCTGAAGGTTGAAGATTAAATAAATGAATGACTAAATGACTTTTTTTTTTTTTTTAACCCAACAGGGCAGAGAAGGTAGCAGAAATCACTTCATGGTTAAAAAGTCACCCAGTCAGCTCCATCAGCAGGGCATCCTGTGACCTCCAAGTGCTGGATGTTGCAATCGTGGAGAGGATCGAGGAAGCAGTGGAGAAGACCAAGGTGACAGCTACAGACTTCAGAAGTCAGAAGTTCTTTGTGTATTCACTGCATTTCCATTCACACGCCTCTCCCTCTGTACCTTCTCCATTCCTGCCTCGCTCTCGCCGACTTAGGTGAAGAAGAGCACCAAGAAAGTCCGCGTCACAGTCAAGCCTCACCTCCTCTTCAGGGTGAGTACCTTTGGCATGCACGTATCAACATCGTGCCTGTAAAGAAAGGGGCTGTGGTTGTGTTATAAAAAACCCCGTAGGACTGGTAACCCCATAAAGACCTGTCAGCCAAAGTTCAGATGATTTAAAGCAGTTTAATATCAAACAACAATCACATGTAATATTTTTTGGAAATTCCTGTGTAGCAATAAAAAGGATTATGCAGCTGCTTCAAGGAGGAATCCAACATAGTTGCTTAACATTTTACACACAGCTGACTCAGAACAAGTACAAACCAGATGGGAAGGTTATGAAAGGAAAACATGCTGTGGACCAAGATGATGACCAACATCAGAAAATTCAAGGCCTCATGCCCTGGAAAAAGAAAACGCATAACAAAAAGAAATGGACAGGACCTGTCGTGGTCCTGTCACATCAACACCGTGGTGAAAAAGGCCCGACAGCGTCTCTACCACCTCAGACGCTTGAGAGACTTCTGACTGCCCTCCAAGGTGCTCAGGAACCATAGAGAGCATCCTGACGGGAAACATCATAACCTGGTTCGGGAACAGCACCATGCAGGACAGACGAGCTCTACAGAGGGTTGTGCGGTCAGCTGAGCGCACCATCCGCACCGAGCTCCCTGACCTGCACTCAATCTACAGCAGGCGGTGCTGGACCAAGGCCAGGAAGATCGTGAAGGACCTCAGCCATCCCAACAACAGACTGTTCTCTCTGCTGAGGTCAGGAAAGCGATTCCGCTCCCTGAAGACCAACACAGAGAGACTGAGGAGGAGCTTCTTCCCACAGGCGATACGGTCTCTCAATCACACCACCACACAGTCCTGACCCACACATATGGTTCTTACACACACACTGGACTTTCTGGACATTGTTTACACTAGTGGCCACTGCACTGCGTGGTCATCTAATCAAATCACTTTATCACAAGTCACTTAAATATGTGGATTGCACAACCCTGGACATTTCTTCATTACCATTTATTACTCGTACAGCTGCTGTTATTGTTCTATATTTCTTCATATATTCTTATATATTTTCTATATTGTGTATTTTGTTGTAGTTATTTTATTTTAACTTTAATTTTTATATTTTGTTTTATTCTTTCCTAGTTAAATTTACCCTTCATTTTAATTTTCATATTTATTTCCTCTCCTATTCATAGTCTTTTTTTTTTTTTAGGTCACGAGCAGTTGTGTAAGCATTTCTTTTTTTTTTTTTTTTTTTTGCCTGTCCCGTTTGGCTCTTTTGCATCAGAATTGTTGTCTAAAGGCAAAGAAAGATACCCAACGGATTTACTTTACCAAACTGACCATCCCAGCCTTGCCGTAATGGTCCATTTGATTCACCTTTTATTGTTTATTTTATTTTCACTTACTGAATACGGGACAGACTTGACTGGAGGAAAGAAGGGGAGAAAGAAAGGGAAAGAGAAACAGCTGAGAAGAGGGACGGGGGAGAAGGGCAAAAGACAAAAACCAACAGAACGGGCAGAGAAAAAAAATGCATATATCAATCACCTGGATCACCTGCTGAGAAAGAAAAAAGAGAGCAAGCAGAAGAGAACAAGAGTAATAGAATAAACAACATCACAATGATATATGGGAATATGACAGTAAATACTAAATGTTAAACATTATTGTGCAGCACATAAGATCAACAGTTGTGTAAGCATTTCACTGCACATCGTACTGTGTATGACTGTATGTGACGAATTGAATTTGAATTTAGAAAATGGCACAAACAAGTGTTTATGATGAAGCATTGGGAAACAGGCTACAGCTGGCTTGTAAGGCTGCGACACAAGTCACCCGTTTAACCTCTGATAAATGTTGTTTATTAACAAAAGAAGAGATTAAGCCCAAAGGCTGGGCAGCAAAAGAGAGAGCAAGGGAGTGGGTTGGGATGTCCTGCGTCTGTCATCAGACTGCAACACTGAAGTCAGGACGGATCAGACCAAAGGTGCATGTGCAACACAAGAAAACTGTAGCAGTGACCGTGATCTGGAACAGCCTCATTTCTTGTGTTTGGAAGAAAAGCCTGTTGCAGTGGGCTTAAGAGAAGCAACTGTGGACTTTGGCTGATTGGATGAAACTGATGTTCAGTGATGAATTACAAATGTGCAGTGGCCACAGAGATGATGCTGGGTGTGCTGTGCTCCACGCAATCATGACCGGGGTTGCAGGTCAAATTTCAGACTCATCCTGTATGGTTTATGGTTATATGCGTGAGTGTGCATTCTCAATGCACCCTGATTGTTTGTGAACTAATATTTGAAATGAAACAGCCAGCAGCCAAATGTCCTGTTACTTTTGAACCCCTGGCATTTTAAGGATGTTTGCCACACAGTCTCTCTCTCTCTTTTTAATTTTTTTTTTCCTAATCAGTTAATTTAAACGATCAATGGCAGATTAGTTGATAACATTAATAAAAATATGTGTGCAGCCCTTGGAGCAGCAGCAGGGTGTAGTTCCAGACCCAGACGCGGAATATCGTCTGTTTGACAGAGTCATCAACATCAGGGAGAGCTTCACCGTCCCGCTGGGACTCAGAGGGACAATCATTGGCATTAAAGGAGGTGAGGACACCCGTCAGCCGTCATTGTCCTCATATGCAAAGTCTGCACATATCAAGGGTAACACACAAGAGCGTGATTAACAGTATATCTGTGTCTGTTTCTTTAGCGGAGCGCGAGGCAGAGGTTCTCTATGAAGTGCTGTTTGATGAAGAATTTGCTGGAGGTCTCAACATCAGGTAACCATGAGTGTGCTGCTGTATGTAATTAGTGTTGGGAATGGTCAGTTCTAAACAATTCCCAATTTACAAACATGAAATGGGAGGGCATTTGATTTTGCTGCCAGCTCACACACTTTAATCCATTACCCACTGAGCTGCAGTGGGCAGAGCAGAGAGGTCTTTGCTGCCTGTTGTTAATGTTAGTTGTTGTTTTTTATTAGTCATAGGTTGCACATGAACGCTCACCTGGATGGCAGGAGTAATCATCTGTTAATGGTTCCCAACAGTTGTTTAAAGCAGATTTGTTAAGCAAACATTCCAGATGGTTGTTCAAGCAGATTCCCCAAGTAGTTTGTTCACTGCACACAAACACACGTGTGAGCATGTCACAGGCAGCGGCCAGATCACATCAGTCTGTCCTCCTCCAAAGCAGCTCTGAATGGATAAAAGTGTTCGCTTGTCTTATACGCTGCCATCACAGTCACCCTGAAACGAACTGCTCATGGATCAGTGTTAGATGGCTAACTAAACTTCATTAAAACCTGCTGTTACTTTGACAATAATTGACAAGACTTTTTCTTCTTTGACTGAATTACTACGTCATACCGTCAACTTCAGTGTTCAGTTTCTTTACAGCAGACAGAAAAAGCTGCAGAGTGCGCAGTCTTTTACAAAACGGTTACATAAAGCACGAGAAGAGGATAAAGACAAAATCATACAGTCAGGCTGTAACAGAACACACACGATGTCCATACCAGGATACTGTTGGAGTAAAGGTGTTCCTCTTTACAGCAGACGGTCACAGCTGCTTTGCCTCTTCATGTGCTTCCTCAGGTGTACGTCTTCTCGTTGTTACCGCCTCCCTCCCTGCGCCCTGATCAACCTTTCCCACGGAGCCCGGGTTGATCACACTGGCCACAAACTCACCGCCATCGTCAAACCGCAGCCTGCCACTGGCGGCAACCTCAGCTCATACCGGCAGCTGGCAGGCCTGAACCACTCTCCTCGTTCACCTTTTATCCCCACACAGGTAGGAGGGTGGAATATGCTCACAGTAGATTCATGTACAAATTATTCCCCAGTTTGGAATAGTGGAAATGATTTGGAACTTCCACAGTTTCACCTAAATCCCTCCTCTTTCTCCTCTTTCTCCTCTTTCACTGTTCCAACTGCTTTTTATTTGTAGCATAACAACAAACATGGTGTGGCAAAGGCTGCCTCACAGGGCAACAGGAGCTCTCCCTCAAAAGGTCCCATCCAAAAGCACCAGGTCAGGGTAAGAGCAGGTTTTGCTCCATTTGGCCTAACTGTTACAGTCTCTCAACAATGTGTGCAACATGACTTGTTTCTACATATGTCGTTCTCTCCATCCAGAACAAAGAGGAGTACAGTAATGTATGGCAGTCTCTGCAGAACACAGGGCCTCCTAACAAGCCTCCTGCTCACTGGCACAACAATGTAAGTTTTCAGTGAAACAGACACCAGCTTTTTAGATTCCTCTAAAACTTCTCTCTCACTGTCCTAGGAGTCCAGCAGGAATTTTAAGGAAAACCTAGTAATGCTGAGAAATATTTACTGTATTGTCCTTATTTTAGTTCAAGTGAACTTGTAATGGTTTCAAATAAATAACCACATGGTTTCGCAAACCAGACTGAACCTTATAGATGTGATACAGACATTCCTCCATGAATGCTGATGTGATTGCTTCAGGATTTAACAGTGAAGTGACATAGGCACTTAGGAACTTTGTTTTTATATAGGAATTTAACCAGAATACAAAGAGTGCTCTGGTGATGTTCCTTATTTCACTACTAATTCTTGAATTGCGCTTTTAAAACAATAGTTTTAAAAAAGTGTTTGGGATTCTAGGAAGGACATTCCCAGCAGGGGAAGAACCAACCCGCCAGCAAATCTGTGAGTCGACACATCAGCTGTTTCTGTTGTGCACGATTGGTTAAGTTTATCATGTTAAATTCATCAGTTTTTATTTTTGGTTTTCGTGCGTTTGCATGAATTGCTCTGTGTTGTATTTGCGTGGACTGGATTAGAATTGATGATGTATCGTTCACAGACCCCACCTGCTGGCATCAGACTGTTGAAGAAAAATGAAGATGTCAGCTCCTTTATTCCCTCACACAATACAGCCAACAAGGTGCAGAAACACAAATCCTTCTTTTGACTTCTGCCTGTTTTTGGTTTTTCTCTGGTCAGAATCTCGTACCCTGAACAAGACGATGATTTACAGTTTCTTTACTTTTTCTTACTCAGGCTGAAACACAATTTGAGGACCTCATTGCCAATCTAAAAATCTCCAAGGGTAACCAGCAAACCCCACCCCCTCCTGCCCCTCCACAAGGAGGTGACAGCCAGCCAGATGGCCCATTATCCCCACAGTCTTTTGCCATGGTAAATATGCGGTGAAGCCAAAATAAGAGGAACCTCTGAGTTTTAGAAGAACCACTTAGCATAAATGATCGTGTGTGGTTTGTCGCTATAGAAGGGAACCCTGGTGCTGAAGGAGATGCTTAAAATTGACAGCACTGGAACAGGAAGTCAATCTGCTCAAGAGACGTCAAACAGCACCCCCCCTGCTGGCCAGCAGCAGAACAGGAGACGATCGTCAAAGAAACTCGGTAGCTTAGTGATTTCTAAATCCCAGGCAAATTTCTTCCCTGTGTTCTCCTCCTTATGATCATTACTTTCTCCCTCCAGCTGCAAAAATAAACGTCCCACACGGCGACGCGCCTGTGTCGCCTTCTCCGGCACCTGCTGCCTCTGCCAACACCCTGCTGGGCAGTAAGGTGTCAGAGCTGGCCTGCATCTGTGGGGCTTTAGGTATGGCGCCACCTGACTTCAGCTTCATGCGCAACAGACAGGTAACACGCTCTATTTTCTGTTTCTGTTACGTCACACTTTTTTCTACTCTGCGTTTCCCACTTTCGCAAGTGCCCCACTCTGAATCATTTCCATTAACACCGACGCAGGGTCTAGTGCTGTGTCAGGTGAAACTGTCCAACGGGTTGATGGTTCATGGCCCACAGTGCCAGTCAGAACACGATGCCAAGGAGAAAGCTGCTTTCTTTGCACTTCAGAGACTGGTATACACACAAACGCAGATATTTGATTCACAAGTGTGAGAGGCTGAACTTTGTAACCAATGAGATAAACATTAAATGTGTTGCTGACCCTCTGTGCATCTGTAGAACTCACTCGGGTCAGGCTTCCCCCTCCCACCTCCTCTGTACACAGGAGTGGGTCAGATACGACCTCCCCACATGGGAGCTGTCTTCAACCAACAAGGTGAGTCTGTCTTTCTTTAAGGTTTCATCAATGAATTTAGAAACATCAGTTTAAGGTGTTCCATAGTGTAGTGGGTCGAGGTCACCTGGTGTAAAATTCTGCCAGATTAAACATAGAGAGCTAGGGCTGTTCGATATAACGACATATATGTCTGTCGTTTGTTTCATGGTGTCGCAAAATAAACTGTTTACGGCAATATTTTTTCATCGTTTTGATGGTCACTGTGGAATTTCTTAAAGTTCTCTCTTTCTCTTATATCTAATGTAACCACACCACGGAGGGACTAGCGCCTGGTTTAATGCGTAGTCCTTAGCAACGACGATGGTAAAGCCATCGCGTGGCTCTGCCGTCCGCTTGTTTATTTTCCACATAAACATTTCACAATAAAGCTGAAGATCCTGTTGAGATTTTTCAAAGTAAACTGAAACACGTGAAAGAGTACGCAGACTGTTTACGGACGAGAGGCCAAAAAGAGCCGTCAGGTGCTCAAAAATAAACCTCAGAACAGGCTTTTTCTCGCAGCATGCCATGTCATAAATACTCACAAAAAAAGCTGCGGCTGTTTCAACTTATGTAGCACTCGACTCCAGGTACACGACGCCCAGCTGGAAACACGTCAAGTTGCCCGAGATTCACAGAATTTTTATATCGTTGTCGGGACGATAAATGTCTTATATCGGATATGAGATTTTGATTATCGCCCTATGCAGAGCTCCTCAGTGTGGTGAACCCTTGTGTCAGGGGATGAATTAATAGTAGCAGCATTCATAGCAAATTTTTTAAGCCTTAAAAATGATCTTTTTTTTAATCTTAGGAGTATGCTCTTGTTTTCCAGGTGGTGTGCTGTTGCCCCCACAGGGTTACGGTCCTGCTCCTCTCTGGGGAATGACGGTGCCTCCTCAGCACCACCAAAACCAGCCATTCTACGGCCCACCGGGGACTTTCCCTGGGGCTGCGCGCCCCCAGCCTGCAACGACACTGCCCATTGGCTCACACAACCAGTTCATCCCCTTACAGGTAACACATAAGCCCTTTTTCCATAAGGACCTACTTGGATCGGTTCGACTTGTTTTACCATTACAATTGAGTATCACCTAGTGTGCTTAGGGTCATTATAGCAACATGGCGGAGCGTCCTGTAACGCCATTTGTATGCAACACGGATGATACAACAAAGGTGGGCGTCTAGGCGATGTTGTACCTGCTGCTCGATTTGTGGCTTTTCGTCAGACTCGGGACCACAGTGTTGTTTCTCTGTAGCCATTTCTCCCGTTGCAGGCTTTCAAAAGTTACAGATTTCATATTTGTGAAGGAAGTGCCCTCACGACTCATTGACGCCAATGAGTAGCCAGTTGGTGGCATGCAGTCTATGTTGGTAGTACCAGGTACCAGATACTACCAACTAACAGAAAACCCTGAAAACTGTGTCGAGCCGACCACAGGAGGTGCTAATGGAAAAAGGTTAATACAGCGTTCCCATTTATCTTTTCCTGTGCAGACGTAGGCCAGGTTGGTAACTCAGCTTTCTGTTTATCTTTCACCTCGTCAGGTGACTAAGAAACGAGTGTCGGCAAATAAAAGGAACCAGGAAACTCGAGAGTTTTACAGTGCTGCCCAAACTGTTGCTAAGAACCAAGCACAGAAACCCCAGAACCAGCCAACTGGCCAATTGCAAGGTCAGACTGAACCACAGAGCGTTAAAATCCACCAACAAGCTGTTAACTGCGACCTCTCCTCTGGTGACTCCACGACGACGGCACTGCATACACCACCTAGGCAAACCATGCCAGCAACAGGCCACACCCCCAGCTCTGCCTCCAAGAGACGGCAAAGGAAGCTAGCAGTCAACTTTGAGGCAGCTCAAGTCTCAGAATCATGAGGTGTGTGTGTGTGTGTGTGTGTGTGTGTGTGTGTGTGTGTGTGTGTGTGTGTGTGAATGGCTGACTCAGCATTCCTGATCAAACTCTCATCGATGTGAAAGTCATTACGGAGCCGAGAGCAGCTTCAGACGAGCCTTTTTATTTTTCAGCAATGAAACATGGAAATGTGCTTCACTGCTCAACTTGCAGACTCCTCCTCAGGAGTTGAGGTCTGTGCCACATTATCGTAGTTCCCCACTAAAGGAGGTTTATTACAGCTCGTCTTTTTTTTTTAGCACTAACTTTGTACTCGCCCAGTCAGTGCTGAGGCCACAAAACATTCCAAAGCGACCCCTCAGACTACAGACCACAAGCGAGGTTCTGATTTTCATGATCATTTATTATACTAAAATTAACTGGTTTTATCCACGTTACAGCTCTGTGTCCACCTGTCTTGAACCTCAGTCATGCAGGCCTACATGCTGGTTAGCTCGGGGAAAGTCACAGCAGCCTGCCGGTGATCTCTATGCCTGTTTGCAGCCAATTTCACTCTGGCAACTGTCAGCAACCACTCACCAAGAGGCTGCAGAATACACACTTTCCCCGAGCAACCGTCAGCTCCCTGACACATCTTCTGGGGGCCTTTTCTAACTACTTGTGTTTGTTGCTTTTGTTGGATGTTGCTCTCAGCAGTGATTGTGGTGACTACAGTGTTATGTTAGACAAAAAGAAATGCCTAAAGTCATACACACGAACCCCCAATAGTAATAGACCGTCAGCTTTGTTCACCTGCTCGAGCAGAGAACATTAGTGTCTCCACAGGAGCAGATTTGGAAGCAGTCTTGTGACTACATTTCATTTTGAGTGGTTAAGAAAACCTCGTGCTGAAGTGAGACGCTGCCTTAAAAAGGGAATGATTTCTTTCTTTCTTTTCCTTTTTTTTTTTTTTTTTTTTGACCAAGAGGACCTTTGACATAACTCTAAAAACATGCATCACTGAGAGCATTTCATATTTCCTTGAGGAGGCATTAACAGTGAACAGCCTGTAGAGTTGGACTCCTGACGGTCTCAGTCTTCCTTCCCAGCTGAGAGGTTTTCAGACTCCAGGTGTTGCTGGATGAGACTTCATGGACTGAAAAAAGACGTCTGAGTGCAGCAGGTTCAACCCTCCTCTGTTAGCATGGTGTGCAGGTCCCAATAACATGTGACGTGGACCTTGTTCTCAGGGACATGTAGCTGTGGTAGAAGCCCCCATTGCATACATCACATTTTTAAACAAGTTTATGCAGAAATCGGGGCCTTCTATTGTTGCTACAGCCATTCATGCCATCGTAGAGCAGCTCTATCCTGTTTGGAAGGGTGATGTTTTATTGTTTCTGGGGTTTGGTCATCGTTGCTCACACACCGCCTTTTATTTACTTCAGGCTCATCGTTTTTTTTCTTTTTCCTTTTCTTAAAGACTTTTCATGCTTTGTTAACAGCACCTAGAAACAAGACGACTAAATTCACACCACCTGCACAAATGCAGAACTATGAGGAAATCCCAAATTATTCGAACACACACACACACACACACACACACACACACACACACACACACTTGCCACTGCAGAGCTGTTTAACACCAGCACAGATGGTTTCACACACCTACAGAGAGGTTCCTTTTTGCTGTTGGAAAATGGTCTGATTCTTCTCTTCGGCTCTGCCGGACCTGCAGGAACGTTCACACTGCTACAGTCAAGAGTTTCCAAAAGCATCTTATGCTTATTATGGGTGGATTTTATCCAGGTTTTAAAAAAAAGATCTTAACCTGATTTCTTTTTGAGTCGAAATTAAATTTTTTGGAGTGATCTACTGAAGATGTTTGATTAGGGCTGTATCTCTTGTTTATAATAAGGAGCCTGCTAATTTCTGTGCCAGTTACTATTGAAATTCTTTGGTTTACAGTCGCCTTTTTATCCAACTTTAATAATTATCTGTGCACAGTGTTAATTTTACACCTTGTGAATATGGAATCTCTTGAAATTTATCGATGTCTTCATCAAATATCTGTTCGACCCACATTGTAGTGATTGTTTCAAGGTTTATTTCACTGTGATAGTCGTGTTATTATTGTAGGAGCTTGCTATTAACTGTGTAGAGCACAGGCCTCACACAGCTGATGACAGCTAAGCTTCAGAATCCTGATCAGGTGTCCGACCTGATATAGTCTCATTTCAGAGCGGCTTTATATCTGTCAGCACAGCCCAAATATAAGACAGCAGTAGAGTTATAATAGGAAACATACTCGTCCGTGGAGTGAACCACGTGTCTAAGATGCTTTTGGAAACATAGCTCAGCTCCTGGTCGGTGCTTTTCTAAATCTGATATAAATTCTCAGCTGAGTTAGCCACTTCCACGCATCACTACATAGTCACACATAAATAATCTCACCATTTTTAAAAAGGTTTTTCTTTTTTGAACTATGGATTTTACGGACATCCTTTTTATAGACGATCTTGATTTTTTTTTTTTTTCGACTATCGCTTCAGTAATGTTTGTGGTAAAGCCGCTGTAGAGACAAATTAAATTGTACTTACCCAGACCATGTTTTGTATTCAACCGGTCCTTGTTTTGACACCCTCATAGCCACCTTGGGACTGAAGTGTGTAAGGGTCTGGTGCAATAAGGGGGGGTTAAAACTCTTTTTGGAAATTGAAGCACACCTGTTTGTTTGTTTGTTTGTTTGTTTCTTTTTGTCCTTTGTTGTTGTTTTTTGTGGGGTGGGGGGGGAGGGGAGGGACTCAGATTACGAGAAGATGTAAAGGTAACAGAAGATGAAACGTTATGGACTTGCTGTTTTGATTCAGGAATGTCTTGTACATAACCATTTAATAAAATGAATCTTTTGTTACGACATGGCTGTGGCGGTGGCTTTTTCCTTTTTGATTTTATTTTTTCGTTAAATTGAAAGAAGGCAATGCCTGAAACTTGCTTTTTTCTTAATGGCCACCAGGGTGGTACCTGTAGTTGCAAAGAAGGCTTTGACTCAGTCCTACAGAAGCCCTCAGGTGTGACCCACAGTAAGGACTCGGTCTCATTTTGTAAATGTGATTCTAAGTTTAAGATGGGGAGATTGTCCAGGACCTTCTTAATGAGTAATAACTTGAGACTGTTATGTGTTGACCAGGGGCACATCTACAGGGGGGCAACTGCCCCTCTGCTGCCAGGAAATGGGTAATAAAAGGATTGTGTGAAACTTTGAAACATCTCTGCGTGATCTCTATCAAGGCAAAAGGATCAGAGAGACCGGCGATGTCTTGACACCCCCATCATGTTTTTGACTATTTTGTTGACTCTGTTTACATATAGGGGATTTTCATATGAAGAGGTATGTGCCACCCTGCCTCCTGTTAAAAGGAAGTTTTTCCTTCCCACTCTTGCCAACTGCTTGCTCATAGGGGTTTGTCTGATATAGGGTTTTCTCTAATATTGTCCCGTCTTTACCTTCCAATATAAAGTGCTCTGATGTAACTGTTGTTGTGATTTGTGGCTATATAAATAAAACCGCATTGACTTTCTTCTACTGCTTGTGTATAAAAAATATTTTTGTAAACATTATTTTTTTAACATTTAAATAATATCAAAACTTTGCAATAAATCAGGAGTCAAAAAAGTGATGTGTCGATTTAGTAATTTGCATTGTTTTACAACTAACTGTAACTTTAAAGGTAACAGGGAAGAGATCCGAGAGAAGAACCTGTGGTATGTCAAATTAGACCAAAGTTTGACTGAAAAGAAGTGGCAACATGTCTTATGAAGTGATTAATCCAGATTTGAAATTTTTGGTGGATGTCAATCTTTGTGGAGGAGGTTAGGAGAGAGGTACAACTGTGACTGTAGAACCATCTGTAAAACATGGTGGAGGCTATACCATGATTTGGAGCTGGGGATCTTGCTAAAACTGATGGAACTATAAACACTGAAAATACAGTCAGATTTTGATCCAACATGACAGTTATCCCAAACACACTGCTGGGTAGAACCCAGAGTTCAAGGTTCTAAGAGAAAACCCAACTAAAGTCAGCCAACATCCAAAGATCTTCGGTATGCCCTTCAAAACACAGAACTATTTCTGAAATGACAAGAAAGCTTGCCTAAGAGAGATCAGGCTGCGCTGCTTGTGTTCACAAGCTCTACTTTTGCGTTATTTCGATGTACATTTGGATGATTTAGTACATTTCTGCGCCCATTTCCTGTTTTCCTAGCAAAAAAGAAAAAATTGCACATCCAACCTTTTTCTTGTCTAAACTTCATATAAATGAAAGATTAAATATGAATTCATATTCACACAAGTCTGGTGCTTTCAGGGGCTTTGCTGCAACAAGCCTTTTGAACTGGTGTGACCATTACCCTATTAGCTAACAATGTTGACTAATAGGGTAATATTAGCTAACATTTTAAAAATTCCTGATTACTAATTACTGTGACTGTTAGAACATGTTTTAGCCTCTCATTGAGAACTACTACTGATACGTGATGCATCTGCAAACTGCTAACTGTGGGGGAAAGAAATTGGTTAAATGTACGATTCCTAATATAAAATGCACTTCTTCAAAGCTAAATGACAATGCAGCAGTTTACATAAAAAGCTGTTTTTTTTTTTGCTAGCTTACCAATGTTCTCGTTGGTTCTTCTGCATGACATCTGATGATTTTGTTGAACACATGTTGGAGGACATAAATGAGCCACAACTTATTAAAAAAAAAGCAAAAAAAACCACCACGTGACATTTTATTCAGTGAGCACCAGTCAGTCAGTACAAACCGTCAGTTTTTTCCTCAGAACCTCAAGTTTTGTTTGAACAGAGACATTAAAGTCAGACAACAGAAAAACAAGCTACGCCTCAGTGAAAGCGCGGTGGGAGGAGGCCTTCTGTCTTTTAGTGTGCTTCATACAAAACCTACAGAGTAAAAAATAAACAACACCTGAACAACACACATACATATATATATTTATATACATACATGTTCCAACCTCACACAAGCAAATCTGAATGTGAGCTGACTGTTTTCACGCTAGGTCCTGCTACAGTACATATTAATGTTGATGTCCACTCTAATATTGTTACTTCAAAAGAGATGTGTTAATGGTGAACTTTTATTAAAGGACGCAGAACAAAAGAAATCGAATTTGTAGGACTAAGCTTTGAAAAAAAAATGGTGTAAACAAAACTGGTGGTTTTACAGCAGGGGGCATCATAGTGCAGTTAGCCTATGCTGAAGCCTTCAGTATCACCTGTACTTTTTTATTGTTGTAGTCTTATCATGCTTTAAAAAAAAGATTAATGTTTTCAATATCAGATTAAAATGTAATGTTAAAAAAAGGAAGAAAACACAAGGACAAAGGCTATCCGACAGGCTACACTGTGACAGATCAAGGACGAATTTAAAAAGGATTGTCCTTGTTAGTATCACTGCTTTTATATATCGTAGAGTGCCGTCAGCTAAATCCTCATAGAGCTGTAAACCTCAGTCCCAGCAGCAGTGGAAGTCAGTTGACCAAAAGGAAAACAAATCCACGTCGTTAGTTACACTTCGCCAATACAAGTTTGGACCCTGCTTTGCAGAGCTGCTGCAAATTTCCATGATGTGAATCTCCCATTCTACATTTCTAGGGTGCTCTACCAGATTGGGATCAGGTGAACTCAGTCATGTTCAAGAATCAGTTTGAGATTACCTGTGACCCTATCACCTGAATGTTGAAGCAGAAATCAAAACTCATCAGACAAGGCAAGGTTTTTCCAGCCTGCTACTGTGAGCCTGTGTGACCTGTAGCCTCAGATTCCTGTTCTTAGCCAATAGGAGTAGCAGAGGGTGTGGTCTTCTGCTGCTGTAGCCAATCTGCTTTAATGTCATGTGTTCAGAGATGCTCTTCTACATCCTTTGTTTGTAACAAATAGCTATTTGAGTTACTGGTGTCTGCCTATCATAATTTTCCATAAACCCTGAAAATCCAGTAGATCAGCAGTTTCTGAAATACCAACAACCGTGCCACATTCAGACTTAAACCTTTCTTTCTTTTTTCACCTTTCTTCCACATTTTGGAGTTTGTTTTAAACTTCAAGTCCAGTTGACCATGTCTACAGTTAATGCCATGAGATTGATGACTAGTTTAACCAGTATATCTAATGAAGTGTCTGTTAAGTGTTTTTCCCCTGCTTGCCAAATCCCCCATTCGTCCGTCATTCATCCCCGGATGTAAGAAATTAACACTCGTGCCATTTTCTGGTGACACATCAGTCATTAGTTAGTGACTAAAGTCTAAGACGTGTGTACAGCTGTTTCCACATGCTTCAAATGTGTTTGGGAAACTTTGGTACCAGTGAACTCAAACACACATTGGTTCATTTTGACTCACTGTGGCATACACTGCCCTGCTGCTGACGCACAGGCTCACTAAAAGCATCAGACGTAGCTCACAATGAAAGCACGGTTTCAATATAACTAATATTTGAATTGACAGCCCCTGCTGTTTAAAAAAATACTGACAGGTTTTTTTTTAATCTCCAATAAAGTACATATATGATTATGACCTCATTTTAATTTGAAGCCCTTCATTCTCACTTGGTCTTGCAGACAAATTTATGCATGGTAACTGTAGCCTGTTTGATGCAGACGGCTAAGAAAATCTAGACACGGACAGACATGTAAGACCCGCAGGCTTAAATCCGGCTTCGAGTGAAACATGAAACCAATACAAAGAAAACTTAAAGAGGACCTACTGCTCTTCCTTTTTAAGCCTAATTCTATCATATTTTTGTTGTTACAGTGTTACAAGGATGACCAAATAACGAGGCCAAAGGTTCAGTCTCTGGGCCTTTTAATGAATTTGAGAGGATCTCGTCATATCGCAGTTCAGACTGTGAGTGTAAAAGTCCCGCCCACCTGCTACTGAATTCTGAATTCGGTGTTTATGAGTGGCAGCCAATCAGAAGAAACTTCTTAGAAGGGGCGTGGCTGCACTGAAGTGCTTCCTCAGTATAAGATAAATAAGGATTACTTTGGATTGTGAATAAAGCAAAGTTACTCTAGCACAGTCCAAAAATAAAAATATGGAGCTGGAAATGAGTATGATAAGTCCTCTTTAAATGTGAATGCATGTTAGTGTGGGAGTGTTTCTCGGTATGTTTGCATGTGGGAGCTGAAGTACATCATTATGTGCCCGCATGTGTTTCCCATTCATGTGTCACATCTTCTACTTAGATCATGCCTGCATGTGTTTATGTGTGTGTGTTTGTTTGCTCAGTTCCTCCTTTGATGCATGTTGCCCACATATGTGTTCTCTATACACAGCACTACATAGTGGTTGGAGCAGGCGCGCACGTGCTGCCCTAACAGTCGTCCCGTCTGCAGCAGGGCAACCTGACCCGTCACCGCCATGTCCGCTGTCCTCCAGGCCTCGCAGTAGTTAGTGGTCAGGCGGATGCCCGTGGTGCTGGAGCCATGCCAAACCAGCTTCTCTGGCCTATGGGAAAACGGAGAGAGACTTGGTGTGGATTTTACACAGACTGTCCCTGTGCTATAGCAGTTTAGGTAAAGACGGACAAATGGAAGACAAGGGCATTGAGGTCGACTGCAGCTACTTCTTTGAAGGCAGTTCACAGCAGAAAGAGCCTGTGTGTGTGAAGTTTGCACATTCTTGTGTCTGAGTTCTCCACATGGTTTTGCCTCTCCAGCTGGAAGACTGACCAGTATTCTTCTTTACAAGGAAATATTGAGCTTACTGGGCAGCTTTAGTTAATGTTTTCTTTGTACTTTAAGATGCACTGTTATACAACAGTTCAA
>NW_005187478.1:703850-722032 GCF_000239375.1 Pundamilia nyererei | reverse complement strand
TAGCTTTTTTTGTTATACGTAAAATTGTACTGTATTTATTTAAATTTTTACTTTTTAATTATTTTATTTGCATTTTTTAATCACTAGGGTTTGAGAGTAACGAAATTTCTATTCTCTGTATGTCCTGTACATGTGGCAGAATTGACAAATAAAGTTGACTTGACTTGACTTGACTCCTATCTCCTCATTATCTAAAATTAGACAGGTGCATCATCTCCTGGTGTCTTGAGGTAAGAAGCTTCCCATTCGTGTGTTATTAGGACCAAACTGAATCCGAGAGTTACTCCTTATGAGCTCATAACTCTACAACTAAAACTATAATTTTGAATATCACTCTTAGCTGATTGATAAAACTGTCAGGCTAATGCAACACATGCCTTTGCTTTTCTGTGCTTCTTAGTTCATCGCATGGCATACACTGGCACAGATTAGTGACAGTAGGGAAAAATAAAATATTTCTTTGGTTTATGAATTCATGAAGTCTGCTCACTGCGGCCTGAGTTTATTGGTTTAAGAACGCTTGTTAAAGTGTGAAAAATCTTACCACTAGATGTCAGTAGATTGCAGTCAAATGACTTCTTCTTTTTTACCCATCTCAATTCAAGTGCATAATCCTAGCTATGGTGGCTACTGTAGGACAAAGTCAGCCAAAAACATAAAATTTAGAGCGTTTACCTCAGCTGTCAATGCTGGTTGAGAAACATCCATGACTATTTAGGCTGGAGGAGGCTATAAAACTCAGAGGAGTCTGATGCATTTCTGACCAATGACGGGGAAACTGAGGTGAGTTTGCAGCTGTTAGCTGCTGTTAGCTGCTGTTAGCTGCTGTTAGCTGCTGTTAGCGGCTGTTAGCGGCTGTTAGCTGCTGTTAGTCAACATTAGTGAAACTTTCCTTTAAGTGGCTCTAACACTGTTGGCCTCTGACACTTATTGATGTGAAAATGTAACCAAACAGTTTATCGGGGGGGCTGATTTTTAGGACATTCGAGGCTAACATTCTTCATAACATTCATAACTGGGTGTTTAGCTGGTTCTTTGCAGCTGCCTGAAGGCAGGAGGGTCAGCTGTCTAAGTAATTCTGAAAATATTGGGTGTAAATAAGCAATTCAAATTTGCCTTTATGAAACCCGAATGTCTATCAGTTCTTTCCTCTTGACTGGCATACTACATATGTGGCTGGTCATTAATCACATACATAAAACACAATCAGGTGTAATGGCAATGTCCATCGTGGCCGTTGTGTTTATGGAGATGGGGCAACATGGCTGCTTTTACAAACCCACTATGTGTTTTTTGCGGATTATTTCTAAGTTTATGAGAATGGAGTCATTTGTTTGAAGACAGAACAAACTCAAACGCCTGACTGTACCTTTAATTAAAAATGCCTGTGACTATATATGAGAGATGGATGTGACTATTGATGACTTTATTCATCAATAGTCCAGTTCAACCAAAGTTTATCTGGCTTTATTACCTTTTCATAACTGACCCCCCGCAGCACAAACAGGAGAATTTATGCAGGCTGACAAAGAAGCTATATATCACCAGAACCTTCTGTGAGTTGAGGAATGGAGCAGGATTTTGGTATTTCTGATCAATTTGCCAACTGACTGAGAAAACTGTTTTTTCACTCTCAATAAAAGACAACAAAAAAACTCTCCATCTTCCATCATGTTCTCATAAATGCTTAAAAAGTGCTCGTAAATGCATTTGCCAGTACCACTGTTCATCTGAGTGAGAGCTGCTGTCCACATGAACATGAAATTTATGGCCTGTACATCATAAAAATCGTTCTATCCAGCATTTTAGCCCAACTGGAACTCCTAAATTAATCATTTTTGGCAAATGGCATCATTTTTCATTCCTTTGCTACACCCACTTACCAAGCCGAGTCACTCATTATATTGCGTCCATCAAAGGAGAAGATGGGTGTGGACGGATCAAACACGCCTCCATTCCCAGAGAAGATGGACATCCAACTATTGAACAACACTTGACCCTGAAGGCAGGACAGGGGGAAAGAGCTTGCTTAAGAAGATGCCAACTGTTAAAAATAATGTGTTTTAAATGAGAAAAACAAAACCCCAGAAAATATATCACTTCTACTTTGTGGAATAATCTGTTCTTTGTTTGAAGAAAACCACACAATGCACTCAGGGTTAAGGTTTGATATCCGTGTAATTCCTTTGAATTTGGGTCTACTTTCTGATACCTAAAAATACTACTACTAAAGATGTAGGTGCAGTGGAACAAGAAAGCAACAATACTTCCCCTTCTTAGATTATCACAACTGTTATTATAGTATGTCCTGTAGAGCATACTAACTTCCCCTTCTTACAATGTTGATTCACAGTGTTACTAGGGGTTTGCAGGTTGTATTATAGAGCATCTTAAATTTCTCTTCTTACACTACTTACAAGACATATTTTTTTGTTGTCTATCTTTTAAATGTGCCACTCGCTTTTACTCTCTATTTTATTTGATACTGAAAATATTCCTGCTGGAAAAGAAAGCCAAGTGTTGCATCATGTATTGTGTAGTGCTATGAAAACTTCTGCTCACCCTCAGATTAACCACGGGCATGTCATTGCGGTCAGCCTTTCTGACAATGGTTGCCAGGTCCTGAAGGTGTGATGACAGGAAGGCTCTGTATGTGGAGGTGAGCCCCACGGCGCGTGCCTGTTGGTAACACTGGAAGTCTGCTCCGCGGATGCCACGCATATCTCCTTTGAGCGGGGCGTTCAGTGCTACGAGATGAAGCTAGACGAAAGAGAAATGGAGCACAAAGATTAGAGAAAGTATTCTCAGTCATACCTGATGTGCTCTTCATTACAGATGAAATATAAAATCTGAAAGGCCTCCAGTGAGCCAATTCATTTTCACCCTCTGGGTTTGGAACTGGGCTTCATTTGTGATGAGTATGCCTAATATGTGTTTGGACTCACCCCAGAGACTGCATTGAAATGCTGTGGTAGCAGGTTATAACTGTGCTGGTATCCTCTGCTTCCCTCCTGCAGCTCCTGTTCAACAAAAAAGTTGGATAAGTGTGTTTTTTGAAAACAAAACCAAAAAAACAACAACTTTGAATTAATTTTTTTTTAAGTTGCTTTCAAAGTTCTGTTCAGTGAGGTTCCAGTGTGTGCGCATTGGTGTTTGGACCTGGCTGTGCATCCTATGGGCTCTACTCCATTCTCCGGGTCTGCTGAGGGACTGAGATGTGTCTGATGAAGGTTCATAATGGATTAACTCTCCGAGCTGACACAGAACACACACACACACACACACACACACACACACACACACACACACACACACACACACACACACTGCAGTTTACTCTTGATGTCAGTGAGACACAAACTACCACCAGCATTAATAGGACACACTGGCAAAATCCAAACAGAAGAATACAGTAATATTTGTATTTTATATAGTGTTTGATATAAAATGATGTCCAGTCCAGCATTTTTGCACATAGCACTTCAGTTATTCATTTAAATAAATTATTGCAAAGTCCTTTCAATAAATATTTGAGCAAATAATCGGAACAAATAACAGACAAGTGAAAACACAAGACAAGCTTACAAAATAATACATTAATTGAATAATCAAAACAAAACACATATATGTAATACTGAACACACACAATTGAAGCATCTTGGGTCAAAGTTGATAAGTGATGCCCATCATCTCTGGCTGACGGTAATCCAGAGGAACCATTAGGTACTTTCTGTTCGCATTCTTGGCATAAAATGCCTCCTTCAGGTTTGGAAACTCTAGGCCAGGGGTGTCCAACACCAGTCCTCGAGAGCTACTGTCCTGCGGCTCTTCGGTGCATCCCTACTCCAACACAGCTCAATCAAATGGTGGGATTACCTCTTCAGCAGCCATCAGGTTGGCAAAGGCCTGATAACAAGCCATTCATTTGATTCAGGTGTGTCGGAACAAGGATGCGTCTAAAAGCTGCAGGACAGTAGCTCTCGAGGACTGGTGTTGGACAACCCTGCTCTATGCTATACCGCTAAAAGCAGTTTGAAGGAGACTATAATGTTGCTGTTTGCACATGTTTGGGACGTGTGGTGAAACTCTACAGTACAAGAGGACAAATCATTTCTTTTGGACAGTGATTTGAAAGTAGAAGCTTCACAGGAAGATGCAGCGGACGATGATCTTATAGAGGATATTATATCCTGAAAGCTATTGAATCTTTCTGGTCTCGTCCTACACACCTGGATCTTGTGCCAACCATTGCGTGCTCTGATGTACAGCTCGCCTCCCCTTTCAGACACATATGCCAAGGTACCTTCAGCAGCATGGTGTGCCTCTTGGGTGAGGGCGTGGATTGTCTTATAGCTGGTAACCTGAACACAAACCATCAGAGCATCAGTGATGACACTTTAAAATGTTAGCTAATCATTTGATTCTCCATTTATTCCAAGTATGGTTACACCTCAGCAGTTTCTTACAAAGTTTGCATATCCTGGAGAGCCTGGTGGACCAGGAGGACCGGGAGGGCCGGGGACACTGACAGCTGATGACAACACAATTACTTTAAACTTATAAAATCAATACACATATAGTACAGGCTGTGACTTGGTACTTGTTTTAACTTTATAGACACACATACTTGATCCGTATGGAGGGGGTGGTCCTGGGGGCCCAGGAGGGCCAGGCGGACCTTGAGGTCCAGACCGTCCAAATCCTGGAGGTCCAGGCTGACCAGGAGAACCAGTAGGACCCATTGGACCAACAATGGATTCGCCTTTCGGACCCTAGAGAAACAACAGAAGAATTCAATTCATTGTAAAAGAGTGGTATAATTTGCACAGCTTTGGCCAGAAGATCCGGCTTTTACAAATAATCATTTTAAAATATTTTTTTAAATAACCTCCTGTTCTAGAATAGTATTTTTACCACATGGCTTAACTTACCACAAGGCCTGACCTCCCTGGGATCCCCAGAGGACCAGGCAGGCCCGCATCCCCTTTTTCTCCCTTCTGACCTTTGTATCCCTGATCACCTTTAGTCCCCTGAGAGATCAAAAGAGTGCTCAGGATTCACCACTCTGCCACCATCAAGGTGCATTTCTAGTGTATTAGCACATATTTCAGTCTTAAATGCTTAACAAGTGCCAGTTTGTCAGTTTTAATGTTTTGTTTGTGCGTTAGCTTGGTTTTATAGTTTAAAGTTGTTACATCTGAGAAGTTATACATTTAAACTACCGTACTTTGAAAAGTTATTACTTCCTAGATTGTTTTAATAATTTGTCCTGATACGCAAAACCAAGCAGATGTACTTTTTTTTTATTTATTTATTTTTTTACCACGACTGTGTATTATGTGTTGTACGTGAGTACTCACCACATTTCCATCTGGAAATGTGAGCCCTAAGAAGAAAAATTACACATATCAAATCACACAAAGCAAGCAGCAGAACATGTGGTGTGAAATGTCAGCTGATAGACAGAACTTCCATATACTTTGGCCTCATGATACATTGACCATATTTAAAATGAACTTCCACCACTGTCCACTATCCTGTCATCTTAAGATCTCACCAGGAGTTCCTGGCTCCCCAGGTAATCCCTCATCTCCTTTGTCTCCTTTAGGTCCAGCTGAATGTCCCCTTGTCATTGACTCCTATGCACAAATACATCGTCATTGAGATAACATTTGTGTTGGGAAGCTGGCCCTTATGCACATTTACAGTCGGGTTACACAACAGAACAAACAAGTGAACATCAGAAAGTTAATTTGCAAAGTCAAACGTCACAATCAGAGACTATGGTAAAAACAATGGATTATTGTAAAAAAGACAAGCAGATCAAAGCTAAAAATTATTGTCAGGATTACATAAACACCTGTTAAATACAAGGGATGCATGCTACAGACTGCAGCACTCATCCTGGGTTAAAATGTAGGATTAAGGTTCAAGCAAGCAACGTGTTATAAAAGGCTGATGAAAAAATTATGGTGGATTTAAGCTTTTCATTGAAGGATGACTTTTAACAAAAGTCGACTTGAAGACCTCCCAAAGCCCTCTGACAGATGGCAGAGAGGCCATTTACACAGAGAATGTCCTGTTACTGCACTTCATTAACTACCTAAAAACATTTTAGCCAAGTAAAACAAGTTTAGCCAAGCAGTCATCGTGGTGTTTTCAGCACACCATGTCTCCACATGGTGTCACTTCTAAGAGAAGGCTCAACCAAACCAAACACTCAGCACCATGACAGAAGGTACTGAAGGTCACGAACCTTGTTTATCTGAGAACACGTAGATCAGAGATGGGTTTATCATTATTTCATTACAATAAGAAAAAGGTTGTTAAAAATAGAAGTGACCACCTCCACACAGACTGTTTTTTTTCTCCAATTGATTGAACCAATTCTGATCTACATGCAGTAAAAGGATGTCTGTTTCCTTCTTCTTTTCAAAGGTTTACACAGCATCCTCTTCCTGAGACGATGATTAAGGGAAGAAACAGAGAAGGCAAGCAGAATTTAGACCCCGCCCCCCCTTTAACATCTGGCATATCAGTGTTTGTACTGAGTGGAAAGATTGGATTGAAGTATAAGTGAAGTAAGAGGTACTGATGGTACCAAATATACGAATTGGTCTTTGGGTAATTTGAAGAAAATGTTGAGCTTTTGGTAATCTAGTGATGAATCATATACAGAATACAAAACAACCACATGTTAAAGCCAGAGGAATTAGGGCCAGCTCCACATTCATGTTGCCTTTTCAAAAACCATTAGGAGAGCAAAGAAGGACAAAATGAAGGGAAGGAAAACACGGAGAGGAAATGGGGAATGGGTTGAGGCCCACACCAGAGAGCTGCCATGCTGTGACACCCTCACACCAACAGAACCACCAACTTCCAACTGAAATGAACCAATCAGATGGTCAGACTCAGACTTACTCGTCCCATTTTGCAATGCGGTCTGGGGCGCACCGGGAACACTGTCTTTAAGATTCAAAGAAGAGCAGCGGAATCAGACTACAAGTCAATCACCCACCATGTTAAATGAGTCACGATCATAACCTGCACACGAGCATTAGTCATGTTTTTCCACGTTTACCGCTTTTTATGTATAAAAGTTTATACAGAGAGACAATCGGCTGCTTATAACTTACTGAAATTTTGGCAGCATTTATTAAAAATGTCAACACTCTTCAACAAGCAGGATAAAACTCGTAACTAGTCAGGAAAATTCAGCCAGACATATTTTTAAGGTACTTTAAGGTGGTGAGTTAAAACCAGTGAGTAAATCCTGAATTATGAATTGAGGCAAAAACCATGTAAGATTTGATAGTTCTGGTTTGCAATATTGCCAGTTCTTGCTGGTTATATAAACTGGTATTATTCATAAAAAGACTTGAACCTAATCAGAACTAATACTTTTGCTGTCCGCTGATGTCATCGTGCACTCTCTATGCTGTCCTGTCTCCTTTGCACATGTGTGAGATGTGAGAACAGTAACACACAGGGACACAAATGATCAGTCATCATTCAGAACCAGGTCCTCGCTGATGTTGACACTCCCCACCTATTCTCTGGAGTTTGAGATGGAATTAATATAGGAAGTGCAACTGCCTTATAAACTGGCCAGTAAATATGCTAGTGACTGATGTTTTGCTTCTCTGAGTCATACTTACTCCATTCAGGCCAATAATTCTTCCTGGAAGTCCAGGTGGGCCGGGAGGACCTGGAGGTCCCTGAGACAGAGAATAAAACTATTTGTAACAAATATGATGTCGCTAAAAACACACATACAAGAATGGCAATGACTATTCAAAAAAAAATGATTACAATGAATTCAAAAACGGCCTGCCAGTGTCTGTGCTTATGTCTGAGTCTTGGTGTGTGAATGTATATTGAGGATTAATTTAGACGGGCCACGACATCAACTTCGACACATCAGATCAGTTTCATATATGGCATTTATTGAAGCTCCTCCAGCCTGCTGCTTCCTCTTAAAAGGGAGTTTTTCCTTCCCGCTGTTGCCAAAGTGCTTGCTCATAGGGGGTCATATTGTTGGGTTTGGCGCTGGGGTTTTGCTGCTGAGATGTGCGCTACCCATCCAATGATTACATGGGGAAGTTTCAACAGTTGTGCCACACCCTATAGTCAGATGTACTAGCTGTAAAATAACTGGCTGAAGAATGATTCATGATATGATGATAAAATGCAACAGTATACTACTCATGGATGATTTAAGTGTAAAATAATGCTCTCTCTCTCTGCAATCCCTTCATGCCTTAATTCTCTTACCGGTAGGCCAACAGAATCTCCTCTGTCACCTTTCCTCCCTGGGATACCAGGTCGCCCCTACATAGAGGGAAGAACGAAAAAGCTTCAGTACTTTTGGCTCAAGAGGTTTTCCCAAACACTGAACAGAATCCATTGGACTGTGAGTGCATGCATGATAGGGAGAAAAGTGTTTGAAGGCACAGAAACAAGAGCGTTATGAATGTAGTTCTTATATTTAAAAGTGAATCGAAAGGAGAAAACCACCAAGCAGCTTGTCATTTCCCATTATGACTAGTTAGGGAAAAAATCAGTATGCTGAAAAACATGACACATTGTTCTGCTAATCACTGGCAAGTATATTCCACTCAGTGGTTCTGTGTTTCCCTTGACTTTCATGTGCAAGTTCAGAACACTTTTAACCTATAGATGAGGCGTTCATATCTTAATAATCAAACATGCAAAATTACTCACGGGTCGCCCGGGGAAACCATATTCTCCTTTTTGTCCAGGAGGTCCTATTGGACCCTGAAATAAACAAACACACACTTATATTCAGTGTAATAACATACATAAAGGATGAATGTGTAGCAGAAATTTCCTTACTGTGATGTTCTCATAAAACTCACCGTAAGTCCAGTAGGTCCTGGGAAGCCATGGTCACCCTGTGCACAGTAAAGCAGCAAAATGTGAGAATTACATAGGTGGAAGTAATGACAGCGGTGGGTTGCTTTCATAGTTTCAGACTAGTTCTTTCTATAAAATAACAAAGATGTTATTCTAGGTCATTCTTTTTCATTAAAAAACCCATGAAAGGTCCTTAAAAGCACTTAGACCTATTTATACCTTGAGCAAATTTCAGTTTCAACCTTCATGGCACCCTTGTTAACAAAAACTAGGACTTGCATTATTTAGGGACCGAGGTTAGTATTCTATGTTAATAGTTCATTTAAGGAAAGTGGAAGGCAGAGAAGGCAGTTGAAGTGGCAGAGTCACGTATAAGACAGAAGACACTGGTGGGGGTCTTAGCAACAGGGAGAACAGGCTTGGGGTACTTCCGAAGGCCCAGGTCAGCAGGGCACAGGGAAAGGAGAGACACCAGCTACTCCAGGAAGAGGTCCGTGCAGGTGAGGAGGATGAGCGAGTAAGCAGGGCCGTAGGACTCAGGCGGCAGGGAGCGTGGACAAGGTGAGACAGTACCTTGCAGTGCAAGGTCACCTGAGCAAACATCATTCAGGCAGACTTCCACCGTGTCTGATTCCTCGTGCAGGCAGTATACGACACCCTGCCAAGCCCAGTAAACCTCCTTGTGTGGGGGAAGAGCAAGACATCTGCCTGTCCTCTGTGGTCTGGAAGAGGCACCCTAGAACACCTCCTCAGCAGCAGCCCGACAGCCCTGGCTAATGTTTGGTATCATTAGCATCATGACCAGGTGCTCAGAGTAGTTGCTGAGCAGATTGCCTCAGCAATCAACACCAGCAAGCACCATCACGCTCCGAAGAAGGCAATCTCTTTCATTAAGGCTGGAGAGAAATCCCAGGCATGTCCACGGTTAACAACCGGCCTCCTCAACACAGCCTCTGATTGGCAGCTACGGGCTGACCTGGGTAAACAGCTAAAGTTCCTCCAGCACATAGGACAAGATGCCGGCGCGCACAGATGCAGCGGCTCTATGCTCTCCACTTAGGTGCCTTTCTTTTTCGTTTCTCCTCTTTTTCTTCTTCTTTTGTTTTTCTTATTGTAAAGCCAAATTTTCCTACAACCATCTGGAATCATGCAAGATCGGATATAACAGCCAGATCCCCATTACCAGTGATTATCAGAGGATGCACAACATCCCCCCGGAGATAGCGAGAACATCGGGCGCTCCGTGGATTGTTATCGGCTCTGCCAAGAAACGCAGGCGGCGGAAGGAACCAAACAAAAGCGGGGATGCCGGTTGGGCCTGCTAGCCAGGCTAAAGAAGCAGCCTTTCAAACCACTGCTCCCGAGCGTCTTCCTGACCAATGCACGTTCGGTCGTCAACAAAATAGACGAACTGAACCCACTTCTCGCCGCACAGCCAATCGTCTGCGACATCCTGGTCCTCATGGAGACATGGCTACGAGAGGGAATTCCTGACGCCTCAATGCAGCTAGCAGGCCGCACAATGCACCGGAGCGACAGAAAGTCTACAGTGGGGAAAAGCAGAGGAGGAGGTTTGTGCATTTACACACATAACAACTGGTGCACGAACACCAAGATCATCGCCACAGTCTGCTCCCCGGACATAGAGGCAATGTCTGTCATGTGCAAACCTTTCTACTTGCCCAGAGAACTGCCTGCAGTGCTAATAACAGCAGTCTACATACCACCAGACGCTAATGCTAGCTCAGCCCTTGCACACCTGCACGACATGATCTCCGAACAGCAACGGACATACCCAGAGGGAGTACACATCATTGCAGGGGATTTCAACAGAGCATGCTTAAGAACTGTGCTGCCTAAATTTGTACAACATGTGAAATGCCCTACGAGTGGAAATAACACCCTGGATCATGTTTACTCAAATATTAAGCCTACAGATGTGTTCCCCTCCCCCACCTGAGCATGTCCGACCACCTCTCCCTACTCGTTGTCCCGGCATACACACCACTCAGGAGAAGGACAAAGCCCACCATCAGAACCATTAACACCATTTCTGAGGAAGCTCTCGCTCAATTGCAGGACTGTTTTGCTCTCACAGAGTGGAGTGTCTTTGAACAGGATGACCTAGAGACTCACACAACCACAGTGCTGGGTTACATCAAACACTGCATGGACACTGTCACCACGGAAAAGCTGGTCCGGGTCTACCCCAACCGTAAACCCTGGATGACAAGCAAGGTTCAGGCACTGTTGTACTCTGCATACACATCTGGGGACCAGGACATGTACAGCAGAGCAAGAGCAGACCTTAAAAAAAGCATCAGAGCAGCAAAACTGGACTATTCACCCCCACCATGCACCCACCCTGCCCACAGCGTCCTCTGAGCACAGCCCCCACACATTTAGCCTCCAACAACATCAGGTCCGCAATGTGTTCAGAGCAGAGGAAAGCTGCTGGCCCCGACGTGTTAGAGTGCTCAAAGCCTGCGCCGACCAGCTGGCTCCTGTGTTCGCCAGACTATTCAACCTCTCCCTGACACATGCCTCTGTCCCTCACTGCCTGAGATCATCAACAATAGTCCCAGTCCCCAAGTCCACCACCATCAGTAGCCTCAGTGACTACAGACTCATCGCACTGACTCCAGTGGTTGCAAAGTGCTTCGAGAAGCTGGTCCTAAAACACATAAAGGACTGCCTCCCACCCAGCTTCGCCCCCACCAGTTTGCCTATAAGGCAAATAGATCCACAGAGGATGCAATTTCCACCGCCCTCCACTCCACTCTGCATCACCTGGAGAATCCTGGGACATCAGTAAGGATGCTCTTCATTAATTTCCGCTCCGCCTTCAATACCATCATCCCAGACATTCTTATAGACAAGCTGGTAAACTTGGACTTTCCCCCCTCTCTAAGTAAAGACATCCCTTTGGCCAGACATGATCATCACTTCTGAGGCCTCAAAACATCTGATCATGCTGGAACTCGCAATGCCATGGGAAGAGCGGATCGAGGAGGCCAATGAGAGGAAATGTGCCAAGTACCAGGAACTAGTGCAGGAGTGCAGGAGTGCAGGAGTGCAGGGGAAGAGGCTGGAAGACATTCTATGAGCCCATAGAAGTGGGATGAAGGGGCTTTGTAGGACGATCACTCTGCAAAGTCCTCGGCCAGGTGGGTGTGGCTGAGGCAGCCAAGAAGAGGGCCATCCAGGCTGTGAGTGAAGCGGCAGAGAAAGCCACAAGGTGGCTGCGGATTAAAAGGGCTGATCCGCGGGTAGCTATTGGTATGCAAGTCGGAGCCTGATCACCCCCAGCTGGGTCGCCTGGGCGCGGGTGTATGATGAACCGAAACACCTGATGACCCCAGGATACATACATGCGTACCAATGCATCCAGGAGATGTTTCTTGCATAGGAACTGCATAAACAGGAATTCACTTAAACTAGTACAGGGACCAAACATTATTTGGCTCCAGCATTAGATACAGATTATTAAATACATTAAAGTCTTTCACCACAAAGTAACTAAATATATAGAAAGTCTTTTAGGGGTAAAAAGGTCACTTGTTGGCTACCTTTGTGCCTTTGGGCCCTTGAGGGCCTCTTGGTGCAGACAGGAGAGATCCATCAGCAGCAATTGTCACCCCTGGTTCTCCTTTCTCTCCCTGTCAAAATTAAATGTATGTTTATGTTGAGGAGAGGTGTTTAGGGTTGTTTCATAGGCATCGAAATCTACATGAACATGCTTTATGAATCTTCATATTCAGTTCTTACCTTAAGCCCTGCGGGGCCCTGGATACCTGTAGGTCCTATGTCTCCCTTTGGTCCCCTGGGGCCCTAGGAAGAGATGAAAGTTGGAAGATTAAGAAAAGGTTGTAATGAAACCGTGTGTTTAAAGATTTCTCTGGTACCTACCCCATTTAGCCAAAAGACAGCAAAAGAAAAAGAATCCAGAATAATCACATAAATATTTACATCCAGTTTTCCTGAATTTAATTATTTGGGACAAAAAGCGGTGTAGCAAAATGTTCTTACGGGAAATCCAGCTCTGCCAGGCAATCCCTCAGGACCCTGCAGCATGCAGACACACACACACATGCAGAGAAAAGCACACACATAAGCAAAAGCTCACCAAACACACCTGCAGCTGCAGCAAAAGTCTTAATATCAGTTCATTTACGACCCCCTTCATCCATACTCCACGACGGAGCGGAACAACAAAGAACCTAAAACACACTGTAGTTCACTTGAAGCTACGCACCGTAGGCCCGGGTGGTCCTCTGATCTCTGTGACGTTGAGGATACCCTCTGTGACATTATAGAGCAGCTGTAGACAGAAGATATAATGATCACATTAGGGCACCTTTAGTATATTCAGAGATATGGAAAAAGCAGCATGTCTGCACAGCTACCACTACGACCACACAGTTGTTTGTTGGTCTGCCTCCATCTTAAGTCTTCATTCAATTAAATGTCATGTTGTGTGTATGTGCGTACATCATGTACATTAATGACAGGTCCAGGAGCCCCAGGAGGCCCAGGTGGTCCTTGGATACTGAGGCCATCAGCTCCTCTTTCACCCTGCAATTCACATAATGCAGAATCATTAGTCCCTTACCAGAAACAGACATTTAGAAACAAACATGGTATTTGAAAGACATGAGAGGAAACAACAAAACAGAAAGATGAAATGAAAATGATACAACAAATCACATCTAGGATAAAAGAGTTGTTCCGACCTTGGGTCCTGGACCGCCTTTCTCTCCTTTGGCCCCCTGTTTGTAAAGAGGAAGAAAATGTTGCACAGTGAATAAGTGAATAGTGCGAATTAATTTCAATGCATTCGATTTTATTTATATAAATCACAACAACAGTGACCCTACAATAATACCCCGCCACTCAGATGACACCCTGTGAGCAAGCACTTCATGAAAGTGGGAGTGGAGGGAGAGTTGTTGGAAAACATACACCATGTCCTCCAGGCTAAAGAGGATCGTCTTAGTTACCAAGGAGAATGGACCATTCAGACATTTTATCTGTAAAAAATGTTTCCTAAAATGTTGGCAAATAAATTAATTATAGATATATAACATAGCTTTTTGCAATATTTTGACAAGGTGCCTGTTCTGGAAGATTTTAGACTAGAGCCTTTTTTTGTCTGTATCATTTTTGCAGTATTTGGTTTTTTTTGCTGCTAACTACTTTTGAACTGCCAACCACCTCAGCCATCTAACACTGCTACTTACCCTAGGACCTGGTAGTCCAGCAGGACCCCGGAGACCCTCTGGTCCTGGTTCTCCTGGTTCACCCTGCCATCAGACACAGCAGAAAATGAGGTAATAAAAAAGCTGCAAAGAGTGATGGTGATTTCACTCTAACGTAATGTGTGGCTCACGTGAAATATAACGTGCATTCCAATGATTAGAGAAAGTTAAGTTCACATAGATGAACTACGCTGTTTCATCAATGACCAAAAACACTTTAGCTCAATAGTTCTCAACTAGGTCATAAAATACACAACCTGTTGGCCACTAAATATAAACAATAAGTGGATGATAATTGATACTGCATATCAGAAACATAGAAGTTGTGTCATTCCAAAATGAATTTACCTTGACAGAGAGCCCTGGAGCTCCTGGTGCTCCATCCTTACCCTACAGAAAACACAAACAAGTATGTTCAGCAAGAGCACCCTACTCAAAGAGTAACCAGATGTCGAGTATTAGTTGTTAAACATGTCATTGTAGCTATCTGTAAATTTGTTGAAAATTCATAAACAGATTACCTGTGGTCCTGGAGGGCCAGGTAGACCCTTAAAAGAACAAAAAGGATGCGTTATATGAATCAATAGATATACTGTACATAAACTCATATATCCCCTCACACTGACCTGTGGGCCTCTGACTCCAGTAATCTGATCAGTCATGCCAGATCCCTCCATATCCTGAAAACGAAGCCATGGTCTATAGTTATTGAGCTTCAATGTGATGAAAAAGACACGACCTTTTAATGTTTTCTACCACAATTCTCATTTTCCTCTCGTTAATCTATATGAGGCTATATAGTAGCAGTGATATGTGGAGGACAGGTGATTAATAAACTGGGTTGGGTCACCTCTGCAAAGAATTTGGTTCCTGGAGGTCCTGGTGGGCCTGGAGGTCCTGGTGGGCCTGGAAGGCCTCTCTTTCCTTCTGGACCAATAGGCCCTTGAGGCCCTGGAATTCCTTGGACACCCGTTGACCCACTTTCACCCTTCTCAGACAAACAGGAGACTTTCATTAGTAACAACAAGAACAGGAAATGTATTTATTTGTGGGCTACCAAACGATGTGAACAGGATGCCATTTATAGGTATGACTCTGTTTTGAGTAGTATAAATTACCTTTGGCCCAGGAGGCCCAGGTAGGCCTTGCTCACCCTAAAGGAAGTAAAGGAGTTAATATACTTTAGTTACCTATCATTACTAATAAAGACTGTCTACACTAAAAATGTGCAGAAGTTTGGCAATAAGGTTAGATGTCTTTTCTTTTAGCTCTTGGTGTTCATACCTTCTCGCCTGCAGCCCCAGGTGAACCTGGAGGACCAGCTTTTCCTGCTGGACCCTGGAAATATAGAAAGACACATGCAGAGTGCAGAGAAATAAAGCTGTGGTAAGTCATAGGTATGCTAGTATGGGAGCATACTGTCGCTGTGTGTTGACACTTTGGCTGTTCCAACAGGAACAATCCAGAGTGCAACTGTGACCCTCGTCACCTTAAAGGAATACATGAATGTTTGGAAGCTGTTCGATTCTTCAGCTTCCTTAAATGATAATATCATCCATGCCAACACTGCTCTGCACTAAATGATGATTTTAACCTCAAAACAAAACGTTCTGCTTTAACGCAGACAATGGTAAATGGCTGTTTATATCATTGCCTCTTATTTGTCCAACTGGCACAAACAATTCAAAGCAGCAACATACAAATAAATTGAACAATTTTCAAGGTGTTTGTGACTGTTTGCCATTTAGCTAAATGTGCTGTAGCGTGAAGGATCGATGTCATCAACCATATAGGCGAGGATGATTTTATCGCCTCTTTTTTCATCACCTAGCAGCAAGCTGAAGTGATGATACATTCAGTTTATCCCTTTAATCAAGCAGCACCACTCAGAGCAGTGTTTCTGTGCCAACCCACTGATGGACCCATAAAACCTCAGACTTCATTGGTAACACATTCACTGCCAGCTGATCCAAGAGAAGACTGCTTACTACTAAAGCTATAATATGGATTTCTGTTTGTTCATCAATCCAGCACATTAATCTAGTCCAGGATATTTCGTTTAACTGATAATATTGAGAGCTTTTTGTCACGTGACCTTGGTGGCACTGTCACATACAAATCTTTACTTACCCAACTGTTTGGTTCATGTAGAAATCGCCCATTTGTAACTTTAGTAGCAGACGCAGGGATATATATATATACAGTAGTTTATATATCCCTGATATCCCTGAGAAAAATCAGCCAACAGAAGTAAAAAATGAATGTGACTGGTGCAAAAGGCAGAGCAGTTCCTTTACCATGTGCAGTGAGAGAAGCATGAGGTTATAAGCAATACGAGTGTGGCCAGATCCTTTCAGTTCAGTTGTTTGTCATCATATAGAGTAAAATGTCAAGCTGGTTTTTTTTCCTTGGCAATGACAATTTTGGAACTGAAAGTAAAAGAACCACTTTGGGTTTCATGGCACAGCGATGATCACTTTCAGCTTTAGCACAAGCAAGCCAGCAGTTAAGATAACGTAGTTGGAGATAATGTGCAGTCATTTGTGCCTGAGCATTAGGGTAGTTAGCTAAGGTTCATCTTTATTGCTTTGACACCGTTTTATCACGGTGAAAGCTAAATGTTGTCTACCTCAATGCTCTAGCGCTGACTGAAATTCTGCCTTTCTTTGTTTGCTGGTTTTCCAGGCAAACTGGGCAGTATACCTCGCCTGAACCCCATGCTGACTCAAAGTCAGAACCAGAACCAGAACTAGAGCCGAAGTCTGAGGTGAGGACAGCGGCGAACTCTGAGCTCAAACCTGAACCGTCAGGCCCAGAACCACTAAACCAATCCTCAACCATCTGAAACAAATAGGAGAGATTCCAGGTAGGAATAAGAAGGAGGAACAATAAAGGTACGAATAAAGATTGGTTGTGGAGATAAAGGACAATGAAATGGAGAGACAGTTAGAGAACGGCTGGTATACATCGGTCATTGGCTTATATAAACACAGAAATGCAAATCACTACAATATGACAATATCTAAGAAATAAAATAAAGGTGGAATCTAATTGTTGCACTAAATAAAATCAGAGCAAAGACTGGAAGGTGGAAAAGGAGAAAAAGGTCAATGCTCGGGGAAAATTCAATGAGAAATAATCCAAATAAAATGTGAAGGTACAAGATATAGTAAAACAGAACATATGAAAAAAACAATTATGTAAAAATATTATAGGCTATAATAATGTCTCCTGATGTAGCACTGTTATACTAACAGAGGTGTCTGTCCAGTGTCTGTACAGCATCTTCTGATTTCTTCATTTTCTGCATATTTGTCACTCTTAAATTCTTCAGATCATCAGACAAATTTTAAAATTAGACAAAGATAACCTAAGTAAATACAAAATGCAGCTTTAAATTACTTTCTTTACTAAATGAAAACAGCTAACCAAGTCTTCCAGGTCCTGTGTGTTAAAGTAATTTCCCCCTAAACCTAACAAACTGTAATCAAGTCTTTGCAATTACTGCCATAGAGCATTTCTTTGTTTGGCACGCCCGTCTTTGTAGAATTATTTTAATTCATCCACACTGGAGGATTTTCGAGTGTGAACAGCCTGTTTGAGGTCATGCCAAAGCATCTCAGGCACATTTAACTCTGAACTTTGAATAGTCCACTACAGAAACTTTTTTTTCTGGAGCAATTCAGAGGTGGACTTGCTGGTGTGTTCTGGATAACTGCCCTGCTGCATAACCAAGTGAGCTTGAGCTTCAGGGAATAAACTGATGGCCAGAAATTTCTCTTTTTCTGGTGGAGAGCAGAATTCATGGTCGTCCAGGAAATCAAAGCAGCCCCAGACAAGTACCGCCATCCTTACAACTGCCAAACCTGGATTTGTCCACAGGTTTGTTAGATGGAGAAGTGTGATGTGTCACCACAGACAACACGTCTTCACTGCGTTACTTTTTCCACACAGGACCATGCATGTTTGGACAGTTGCATAAGTCTGAAGAATCCCATCAGTGATATACAGGGAGTGCAGAATTATTAGGCAAGTTGTATTTCTGAG
>NW_005187478.1:699680-702565 GCF_000239375.1 Pundamilia nyererei | reverse complement strand
TTATGCACACCTGATATAGGGTGTTGATGTCATTAGACCACACCCCTTCTCATTACAGAGATGCACATCACCTAATATGCTTAATTGGTAGTAGGCTTTCCAGCCTATGCAGCTTGGAGTAAGACAACATGCATGAAGAGGATGATGTGGACAAAATACTCATTTGCCTAATAATTCTGCACTCCCTGTATTTCATAGATTTTTGTATTTAAAACAAATCATCTATTTTTCACTCAAATTAAAGGTTAACTTACTGGTACTCCTTGTTTGCCTTGAAGGCCATCACTGCCAGGTGCACCAGGTGGTCCAGCATGCCCAGGAGAAAGTCCTTCAGTGGTGGCAGATGAGGACAGGTGGGGTCCAGGGGGACCAGGAGGTCCTGGAGGGCCCGGTGGACCAGGAGGACCCTAATGGAAGGAGATGTTAGATTTTTTTTCACTGCCATAATTGACTGTCAGACTCTTGCATCTGTTAACTAGTCCTTTCTCTTACCTGGATGAGGTCTGCATCGCTGTCCAGGTCTTCAAACCCAGAACCCAGGGCATCTGGTCCATACTAAAACACATTCATCAAGATGCTTTTCTTTGTATTCATGTCTCGTTTATGCTGCCTACATTTGATATCATTGCTAAAATGCAAGACAATACTGAGCAGACACATATTGGGAGGAAGTAGCGAAACCATAAACTGTTACTCACAGGTACACTGCGTGATCTGGGGGGTCCAGGGGGTCCAGGAAGGCCAGGGGGGCCTGGTAAACCAACTCCCGGGTCTCCCTGTAAGGAGGCAGGGAGGAGTAAAGTACAGAAGAAAAAGGCAGAACTTTTTCTTTTCATTTGGTATCATAAAATAAAACTACATTTGGAATAAAGAGTAACAGTTAATTAAATGCAACATGGATGCATTAGCTGGACCTTCTCTCCTTTAGCTCCAACTTCTCCGTTCAAGCCTGGAAATCCTTGAGACCCTTTTTGGCCCTGACGATGAAAATATAATTAGTGAGCGTAGCAACTGAAACAGAAAAAAACAAACGAGCAGACATAGTGCTGTTTAACTTACTGGACCTCCTTTATCGCCTCTGCTTCCCTGAAAGCAGAAGCACGAGGAAGCATGAGAGTCAGTGGTGCAAGAAGACTTATCACTTCGTGGGTTTAAAGTTCACTTAAAAAATCTCCGATGTTCTTCGAAAGATGGTGAAGGAAAAACACACAAACCCTCTTTTTGACACACAAACCTTGTGTCCATCTTTTCCTGGCAGCCCAGGAGATCCTGGTGGTCCCTGTGGGCCAGATGTTCCAAGCTTAGTCTCTCTGAATACACTGGGAGGACCTGGTGGACCAGGTGGGCCAGGCGGGCCAGGATCACCGCGCTCTCCTTTTAGCCTGACATCACCCTTTAAAATTGAAATCAAGAAGTCTTTAAGTTATTTGTGTCTGTAGGGAAAATAAACTGAAACACTGGAGCTACATTTGTTATCTTCTGACCAACACTGTCTTCAAAATAAGACAACTAGGCAAGAAAGCCCACGCTCCAACTTACACCCTGTGGCTGCTCTCCCGCCTCCTCTGTTCGGTGTAGCCCTGCAAACAGCATATGACGTCTATCAGTTTTACTTCAGACAGCGTATGCTTACATTATCATAGAGAGAGGACATTTAGAAAAGTAAATATGATAAAGGTTTAGTTCATAATTCAAATACTGAAGCTTTCATAGAATAAACAGGAACAAAACTTTGTGCTACAGACCTGTCATCAGGTCCACTCGGGCTTCTGTTGGACCCGTGTGAGGAGAAAAGTCCTCAAACTCCTCTGGAGCATCAGTGGGCGGAGCACTAACGGGAACACCCTCCTCCTTGCAAGAGACACAAATGGCTGTGATTCTGTCTGGTGTGTGCACCATGTCTTTGTCCCACCATTGTAAGTGTGACAACCTGCTCTTCCACATTAGCTTAGAAGGTCCTCCTTTCTCTGGTTCCTCCTGTGCATGTGTTGAAGTGTCCTCAGGCAAAAGTGTGAATGCGTGTGAAAGTTAGATAAAGGGTTTTGGTACAGATGAAAGAAGTGACTGTATTTAGGGATGGTTAATGGGGTTGAGTTGGGTGAATGAGACTATTAACAGAAAGCACTTTGATTTTTCATTTAGTATACTTCAGATGAATTATTTTATTTTTCAAAACAAGAGCATTACTAAACATCAACACAATAAAAGACCAGCATCGTGTTCTGCTCTTTTTCTACTCTGCTGCTGATAGTGTCTCCAGGCCAGCCTAGAAGGGTCTACCATGACTCCACCATTCTGTAGTAACAGGTTATTAAGGCCAGTTTTCTTTGAAGCATCAAAGTCAGTTTTAATTCAGAGATGTTTGGGGTCAAACTGACTTTTAGGTTGTGGGAGGATGAAAGACAGCACCAAAACAATGCATAGGGTTGAACTCTTACAAGTGCAAACAGACATGGAGTGTAGTTTTAGTTTTAAGCTCCAGACATAACAAGCGGACACACACACACACACACACACACACACACACACACACATACAAACACAGGCGCGCACACACACATTTTCATATCTTAGTGAGGGCATCTCATTGACATGCTGCTTTCCCTATCCGCTTACCCCAAACCTAACCGATAAAAATGAATGGCTAACCCTAACCCTTACCCTAAACCTAACCATAACCTAATTGTAACCCTGACACTAAAATCACATTTTGAGCCTCAAAAATGTCTCAAACCCGTGGGGACGACATTTTGTCCCCATCAGTGACTGTTGGTCCCCACAAGTATCGTAGCATGCCAATTTTCTTTCCTCACAAAGATGTCTAACATGTACACACACACACACACACACACACACACACACACACACACACACACACACACACA
>NW_005187478.1:698247-699660 GCF_000239375.1 Pundamilia nyererei | reverse complement strand
CACACACACACACACACACACACACACACACACACACACACACACACACACTGATGGACAGAGAGGACTAAAGTAATCCATCCAGCCATCACCAGCCAACCCGTGCCGAGCCAGGCGTTCTCACCTCTGCGGTCTTCCTCGGGTCTTTCTCTGTCTCTCTGTCATCCAAAGCCTCGTCTCCACTGGCGTACCCCGAGGCCTTTATCAAACGTCATATTATACATTCATTGGTGAAAAAAAAAACCCTTTTAGCACAAATCCTTACAACCAGTAATTTTAACCACAAGGGGGAGCTGTGGATTGACATGTAAGTTTTTACAGCATTTTAAAATATCGCTAGGCAGACTGTGGCTTTGTGTTAGAAAGGTTTGCATTTCAGCAACAAGTTACGGAGTGTCTCACATAAGGATCATCGTCTTCACACTGCTCCTCAGCCACTCTTGGATCGTCTTTTATGACCAGCTGCTGAATCGAACCCTGCAGAGGAAAAAACAAAGGAAATGTGAAACATGTCACTGCATGGAGAGGAAGGCTTGTGCTGGCTGTAGGGACTGACGGGAGTTCAGTGACTGCTGTGACCGTTGGGCTTCTGTCTGTCTGAGCAGTGCTAGAATTAGTTCTTCCGTTGTGTCGTCAGCATCAGTCTGGTAAGACCAAATAATAACACAAATGAAACAACAAAGCAGTGATGCTGCCTTTGTGGAGGTGTCATATTAGAGTTCCTCCACCAAACATTAGATATGTTTTCAGTCTCATTTCTCTGTGTTCTCATAATTCATCATAGGTAGTAACTCGAGCTACGTTTAAGAGAAAGACTAACAATCTAATTAAAATGGGTCATGGAATCACTGCCTTAAGATTGATGAATCTTAGTTGAGATGAGGGCAAAGAGATAACACGTCACATTTTGGTGTGAACTGGATCACTTTCTTTAAAATCGTGATGCAGGCACTCCAAGTGTCCATCTAGTTACTGGTCTACAGACTTCTTTGTGTGATTTGTTGGCAACATAATAACTGTCATCTGATTACATTGTACATGCAGTTAGACCCATAACTATTTGGAAATGTACACAACATATGTACATTATGCACAACACTGCATAACACTTGCATCCCAAGTGTAGTGTGCTGTCAATGCTAATTATTATTATTATATCATTTATCAGGTATTATGTAAACAAATACTTTACTCGTGAAGCAGTATTTTTTATGTTTCAATAGTGATGTAATCCACGAAAGCAGTCCGCTTTTTTCTACTTTACAGTCTCACTGAGACTCCTTGTATGGTCATTTCAAACCCAGCTCTGATTGTGGGCATAAAAGCTCCGCCCACCTGGAATAAATTATGTTCTTTGTATGAAAGAGCCAGTGAGAGGAAAGTTAGCTGAAAGGGAATGTTGCTCGTTTCAGA